>NW_009629387.1:0-5697 GCF_000690535.1 Cariama cristata
TAATGATTCTATGATTCTATGATATCTAGGTTCCCAGGTTCTGTATTTAGAGGCTGAAAATCCTACTTTACAGCATCTTAGACATTTTTCCCTTCCCTTTATCAATAAACATATACCTATATTCCAGCCATTTTTGTAAGACTCTTCAAAAGTGACTGAAGAGAAAAGGCTTTCTTTGTTTTGAAAAACAGATTTACTAGTAGTTACAATTTCTTCTTTTCTATTGACAATTTTCCCCCTCTAAACAAATTGCAGGTTTCATAGTTTCTTCCATTTATATCCAATGAGAAAAATATCCCATAATGATAATTTTGTGTTTTGTTTTTTTGTTTTTTTTTTGTTTTTTTCACTCAAGTTCCTAATTAATGATACATGTGGGGAAACACCTGCCTCCTTTGCAATCACCTCACTGTCTGAATGACTTATTTCAGATCATCCCTTTGTATTTTACTTCTCTCTAATACTTTTTTATTTCGTTATTTTTAATCTTCTATCATGTATAGAGAGTGCTGATAAGGGGTAAGACCCACAGCTAGGGTTAAACACATGGTCTCATTTTTGGCTCAACCACAGACATCTTTCGTGATTTTCAGTAAGTCTCTTGAGGTGTGATTTATCTTAGTTAACTTTAGACTCCTAACTTCAGTCAATGGAGACAGTGGAAAGAAGATCCAGGGGGCAATTTGTCCTGTACTAATTAATGACCTAAGATAGGAAAGATGATTTTTGTGCAAAGGTCTCTCTCTCTCTCAATTGATGATGGGAAAAACATTTATGACTAACTGGACTTTTAAATTACTAATGTTAAGGTAGATGGGTCTCATCCTTTGGTTTAGTTTCTTCTTTTAAGGAACATGAGTATTGATCAAGAGAAACAATATTCTTCCAGCTTCGAAACAAAAGATCAGATAGATATTTGAAGAGATTCATGACTTATGTCTTAACTCTTCATCTGTAAAATGGTTATATTTTTCCCTACTAACACAAAAGAATTATTAATGAAATGTATAATCATTTCTAGACAATCAGAATTACAGTTAAAAAAGATGTAAAGACATTCAATATAAATGATCAACTTTCTTCTAAGATTATTTATTTGAGTCTATTTTAACCTCTCTTTAATAACTATTCTATCCTCCTACCTCACACTTTGTATTTTCAGAAAGATTTTAACTTCAAGCAAAGTTTACATAAAAAATATTTTCTTTAAATCATAAAAATGTATAACTTCAGTAGTTCTTATTCCTCTATCTTTCATCAATACATAATCTAAAATTTTTATAAATTCACAACTATGATGTCATATTTGAATATTTTTGGTAGCGTTTTTTTCTTAGTTTACTTTTGTTATTAAAATTTGTCTCATGTTAGTGTAAGTGGGTTTATGAAAGGCAGGTCCTGCTTGACTAACTCAATCTTCTATGACAAGGTGACCCACTTAGTGGACAAGGGAAAGGCTGTGGATGTCATCTACCTAGACTTCAGTAAAGCTATTGGCACTGTTTCCCACATCGTTCTCCTGGAGGAACTGGCTGCTCACAGCTTGGACGAGTGCACTCATCACTGGGTAAAAAAACTGGCTGGATGGCCGGGACCAAAGAGTGGTGGTAAATGGAGTTAAATTCAGTTGGTGGCCGGTCACAAGCGGTGTTCCCCCGGGCTCAGTGTTGGGGCCAGTTCTCTTTAATATCTTTATCAATGATCTGGACGAGGGGATCGAGTGGACCCTCAGTAAATTTGCAGATGACATCACGTTAGGCAGGAGTGTTGATCTACTTGAGGGAAGGAAGGCTCTACAGAGGGATCTTGACAGGCTGTAACGATGGGCTGGAGCCATTTATATAAGGTTCAACACGGCTAAGTGCTGGGTCCTGCACTTGGGTCACAACAACCACATGCAACACTACAGGCTTGAGGAAGAGTAGCTGGAAAGCTGCCTGGTGGAAAAAGACCTGGAGGTGTTGGTCAACAGCCAGCTGAACAAGAGCCAGCAGTGTGCCCAGGTGGCCAAGAAGGCCAATAACATCCTGGCTTGTTATTAGAAACAGTGTGGCCAGCAGGACTAGGAGAGTGATTGTCTCCCTGTACTCGAGACTGGTGAGGCTGCACCGTGAGTACTGTGTTCAGTTTTGAGCCCTTCACTACAAGAAAGACATTGAGGTGCTGGAGTGTATCCATAGAAGGGCAACGAAGCTGGTGAAGGGTTTAGAGGGTAAGTCTTTTGAGGTGAGGCTGAGGGAACTGGGGTTGTTTAACCTGGAGAAAAAGAGGCTGAGGGGAGACCTGATCACTCTCTGCAACTACCTGAAAGGAGGTTGTAGCGAGGTGAGTGTCAGCCTCTTCTCCCAAGTAGCAAGTGACAGAAAAAGAGGAAATGGCCTCAAGTTGCACCAGGGGAGGTTTAGATTGGATATTAGGGAAGATTTCTTCACCGAAAGGGTTGTCAAGCATTGGAACAGGTTGCCCAGGAAGCTGGTTGAGTCATCATCCCTGTCAGTATTTAAAAGATGTGTACGTGTGGTGCCTAGGGACACAGTTTAGTGGTGGACTTGGTAGTGCTAGGTTTACAGTTAGACTTGATGATCTTAAAGGTCTTTTCCAATCTAAATGATTCTATGATTCTAAATAAGTAATTTAAAAATGTCTGGGAAATATATATGAGAATCATAATGATCACCCAGTTTTATTCTTGAAACACCTAGTGAGATATTTCTCGTGGTTACATCAGTTATGTTGTAGCAACATTATGGTTCTTATCCATGGTAAAGTAACACGTTGGGCATTTCAATTGAAGGTTGCTTTTAAAAAAGAAACGTAATAACATTTTTGTAAAATCAGAACTAAAATGCAGTGGTGGATTCTTTTTTTCAGCTTACTTAGCTGGGCTTTACCTCCCACCTATGAGATGTTCAAAAATTACTGTAGTATATGTTCTAACGAACATACATTCAGAAAGTTACTGAATAATTTATCAGATACTATTTTTAGCCTTGCCATACATAATATATCTTTACTGTATAACTAAATGGTATTGCCTAGCAATATTTTATGGAAGAAAATTTTATATTGCATCTAGATTTTTTTTTGTCTTTTAAAAATTTTGCATTCAGCACTCAATACATCCTGGCCAGTTTTGGGGTTTTTTTTAAATACAAACCTTCCAAAAAAAATTTTAGTTAAAAAAACTAGAGTTCAACAAGATAAAAAGTATTTTCATGTCCTGATACCTGACAGAAGGTTCAAAACCTGAAAAAAACCCCAACCCACAACACAACAAAAAGGCAAAACTACCACCATCCATATATTTTTACATTTAGGTAGAAGAACTGAAAATGAGGACTTGCATAGTTCCATTTAGCCTTTTTTTGTGTTTGTCATAACTCATTCTGCTTTAAGATTCATGCCATGTATTAAAAACATTACAACAAGAAAATAACCATGAGACACATATCAGGGATATCTTGTAAAATTATGTTAGATATTAGAAAATATTAATAAAGGGTTTAAACTGTATCCAGTTCAAAGATCATGTACAAAATTTTATTTCCATTACCAATGGAAGAATATTCTAGCTCTTGAAAAGAACAAAGTACATCAGATATTTAAGATGTAACAACTTTTATCATATTTGGGCATCTGGAATTTCAGTGTCTAATAAAATTCTTTTTCTTGTCATTCCTTTGGTTTTGAAGAAAATTTAAATTTTTTAAGCTACTGCTGTTCAGCAAATTCAGTAACTTGAGTGTAAATGAAAGCTCATCCCTTCCGCAGACATACCTAGAAACAGGTGTAATTAAAGCTATGTACTAAATTATCCATTAATAAACTGTAAGTGAATGTGGAACATGAGAGGATCTGCTTCATTTAGGTTATCAGATCAAGGACCTTTCTAGATCAAAGGGAACAAAAACGATAAATGAAACTGACAGAGACACAAATTTGACAGACGAGTTATAAGGGAGAAAACAACAGAAGACCAAAACTCTTGAAATGGTAATTGATGGTCCATTAAGAAACCCCAGCCTTGGAAAGGGTCAACTTGGACTGTGTAGCTGGCAAGAAGAGGGAGGCAGTAGAATATTAAGGGTATTTGAGTGGGGCTGTAGCACTATGCAAAATTTACTGAGGAATATTTTGGGAAGGGTCAAAAGGAGAGAAAAAGGAGGAACCAGGCACTAAAAAAGGGAGAGGAAATTGATAAGAGGAGGGATAAGAAGGGCTAGTTGTGTGTATGCAACAGCTGGTGAGTATATTTGCCTTACGAAGCCCTATGCCTAGTCATCACAGTCTGTCTTGTCCTCTTAGTAAATCCTTTCTTAACTATCTCTCTGTGTAATCTCACTCTTTGTCCCATGTGTGAGTGCTCAGAGGGTAACTGGAGAGACTGTTAGTGAATTCAGAGCTAGCAACTGGAGTGACAGCAGGGGTGACTGGAGTGAAACAGTAGGTTACAGGGCTGGTGTGCCTGGGTTTCAGCAGGTGGAGGAACAGGAAGGTGCATTTTTCCCAAACCTGGTAGGTGTGGGTGTGAGTGTGGGAGGAGAGGGTGTGTCCAATTTGCTAGCTAACTTCAAGCTGGACCAGGTGACATAGGAGGACCCAGGTCCAGGCAGGGTTATCAGGCTGGGAGGGGGCTCTTGGTTGTATCTGGGAGGATGCACAAGTATGGGGTGCCTTTGAAATGAGTGCTTTAGTGTGTGTTTGCCAGTGAACGTCAAGCTGGACTAGCCAGTGAGTAGGACCCTCCACTTGCCTTTGTTATATTTTATCAGGTTCCTCTCTGCCCAGCTCTCTGGCCTGTCCAGGTTTCGCTGAATGGCAGCGCAGCCTTCCAGTGTATCATCCACTCCTCCCAGTTTCACATCCTCAGCAAACTTGCTGAGGGTACACTCCGTCCCCTCATCCAGGTCGTTGCTGAGTAAGTTAAATAAGACTGGACCCAGTACTGACCCCTAGGGAACACCACTAGCCACAGACCATCTAGATTCTGCACCATTGTGCAGCAATTAACTGCATGGACTCCGAGTTGTGTCAGCAAGCGGAGACCCTTTATTCAGGGAAAGCATACATTTTTATATTCTACTTGTTTATATTAAGATAAGCCTCAGCAATGCAAAGTCTCAGCACGTGATCGGCCAGACAGTTCCTCCTGTTCTTAAAACACGTTTCTCCTGCCTTGTCCTTGGTTTTTTCCTTTCCCTTCCTTATCAGGTATGTTCTTTGTTCTTCTGTTCGTATTTCCCCTGGGCAGCCTCCCATCAGGGTAAGCAGGTCAGCAGTACTGCCTGCGTTGTTAACCCCTTCATTCATGATCCGTCCAACTCCTGTAATCCCACACCACTGATCACTGCCCTCTGGGCTCTGCCATTCAATCAGTTTTCAATCCACCTCACTGTCCACTCTTCTAACCCACACTTCTTGAGCTTACCTTTGAGGATGTTATGGGAGACAGTGTCAAAAACCTTGCTGAAGTCAAGGTGGACAACATCCACTGCTCTCCTCTCATTTACCCAGCCAGTCATGCCATTGTAGTAGGCTATCAGATTGGTCAAGCATGATTTCCCCTTGGTGAATCCATGTTGTCTGCTCCTGATAACCTTCTTTTCCTCCAGCTGCTTATACATGACATCCAGAATGAGCTGCTCCATCACTTTTCTAGGGATGGAGATGAGACTGATTGGCCTGTAGTTCCCTGGG
>NW_009629388.1:0-22327 GCF_000690535.1 Cariama cristata
GGTGAAGAGTCTGGAGCGCAAGTCTGATGGGAAGCGGTTGAGGGAGCTGGGGTTGTTTAGCCTGGAGAAAAGGAGGCTGAGGGGAGACCTTATCGCTCTCTACAATGACCTGCACGGAGGTTGTAGCCAGGTGGGGCTCAGTCTCTTCTCCCAAGTAACAAGCAATAGGACAAGAGGAAACGGCCTCCAGTTGTGCCAGGGGGGGTTTGGATTGAATATTAGGAAGAATTTCTTCACTGAAAAGGGTTGTCAAGCACTGAAACAGGCTGCCCAGGGAAGTCGTGGAGTCACCATCCCTGGAGATATTTAAAAGGTGTGTAGATGTGGTGCTTAGAGACATGGTCTAGTAGTGGACTTAGCAGTGCTAGGTTAATGGTTGGACTTGATGGTCTTAAAGGTCCTTTCCAACCTAAATGATTCAATGATTCTGTGGTGAGGGCACTCCAACACTGGCACAGGTTGCCCAGAGATACCGTGGTATCTCCGTCCAGGGAGGTAATCAAACAAGGCCCTGAAGAATTTGCTCTAACTTTGAAGCTGACCTTGCTGTGAGTGATGCTGCAGAATAACTTCCAGAGAGCCCTTCCTATCTGAATTATTTTATTGTTTTCAACTGTGTGGTTTTTAGTGTGTACATAGGAGATGTAAAGTCAGAGCTTTGGAGGCTACCCAAGTGAGAAGGACAAAGTATACTGAGCGAAAAAAGAATGACAAAACAAAAGGAATAAATCTGTTTACCCTTTGGAAAAAAAATCACATAGAGTAGTTCTGTCTTGAGTTGTCAGTTATTGTTTGCAGATAACAAAAGTTCTTTAAAAGCTTCATACAAAGGAAGACAGCTGAAAGTATATTATTTTTGCCTTGATATGAGACACCAACTGTTATGAAATTTCTAATGTCCTTTAAATACTGTAGCATACAGGAAAAAAATTTCAGAACAAGCTAACAAAAAAAAATTAAAAATGTGTTCATCAAAACAAATTAACATCTTCAAATGCCTTAACTTAGTGATTCCTATAGAGGCATGGATGATCACAAGATGTTGGCTGTAATTTTGTCTCCAGCTGTTTTGGTGACTGCCTAAGCTGTTCAGTGACGAGATCCTGGAGATCTGTAAAAATATTTAGAAACAAGGAGAGTATTATACAGCTACACATGCTGCTAAGGCTATGTTTGAGGAGGAAGAAAGAGCTCCGACAGAGATAGGAGATCTAAGGCATCCAGGGGAGAGGGGAGTGCGGAGGATAAGCATCAGGTATCAGAGAATGCCACATAGCCTGGAGGAAAAATTACTTCTAGACATCGGAGTTTTCATGGAGTTGGGTCCTGGTTTCCTCACACACCAGTGTATAGCAACAGAAACACTGAAATAATGCAGTTACCGTGGTTTTTACATTATTATTTTTGAGTTAGCTATTTGCAAACAGCCATAGAAGTTTAAAGATTTATAACCATCTGTCATGTAGCTAGATGTAATGCACTAACACATGATATTGAATCTTCTTTGCCCACTTTATTCCTGCTCTCTCAAGTTCCATATCTGGAAGTTAATGTGATGCAAATAACAGAAGTTCAATCACTTACTACATCCCAACTTCTTTAATATAGTCTGTACTATTAACACCGTAAGTGTATAACCTGAACAGTTATGTTTTAGCAATCCTACAAGTAAAATAGTTGCTGCTTTTTAGCTCATTCCATGGCAGCGATCCTATTGCAGCGTGCTGGATATTGCAGTAGAAGGCTCCAAAAATTTTCCAGGAAAAGAAGATATTTTCATCTGCCATTTATTCACCTGCTGGAGGCTTATGTAAACACTGGGAAGGAAGTTACATATACACATTTGGAAAGGTTTTTGTCAGAGTTTTAGTGAAGTTCTGTAACATACGAAACTAAGTTTACCCAGCTTCATATGATATATGTCATTTAAATACAATGGGGAGAATGTTATGTTGCTTATGTTGTTTTATATCTGGTGGATATACATTTTAAATATAGATTTGGAAAGGAGGGCTTCCAGCTAAAGGTAGTAAATAAAAAAGCCAGCCAGGCCAATGGAATGATTTAATAATTCTAAGAGAGCTGGAAAATAAAATAGTATGTAGTAATAACTTCTGTTGGAAATTGGGATGAAATATTGAAGTTTGCTTTTTTTATACTGGGTAATAAAACCCAAGATATAATAGGTGATCTCCCAAATTTGCTGGTTTTGTTCCTCAGTGCACAGAAGGAAGGTGAAAGAGTTTTTTCTTACAGTGCAAATGCACCATAAGAGGAAAAAAAATCAGATAAAAGAATATATCAAATTTTCTTCTTTAGGGTAAAACTCTTTGAAGTGTCCTTCAAACACTTGTCCAATTTCATTGCTCCCCTGGTTTCTGCCTATGGCTTTTTCAATATATTCATACTTACATGCAGGTCATGTTTCACTCCTAATCTATGAGAGCTGGGGGACAGAGGTGATAGGAATAATGGTGTAAGTTGCACATCACATACTGTAGCTCTTTCATCTTGCATCTTCTTTCATCTTTCCTCAGTTTCAGGCCTCTTGTCACATAGGTTACATCATTCTGCACTAATAGGCTACACTTACCCAATCTATAGAAATGTGTAAATTATGTTAACTTATACCTAACTCTCAAACTACTTTTCTAGGAGAAGGTTCCTTAAAAAGAGAACGTAGTTTGCCCTTCCTTTCTCTCGATCTGCTAGAAAAGCTCATTTCTTATATCCTGTGAGAAAAAGCTACTGACAGAATGTACAGAACAATCCTATTACCTGCTTCTTGGTTCCCTGATCATTCTCTGGGATGCCGAGATTTTTTCATATGTTATTTAGATCTGAGGAATTTACCTACTTTTGAACTCAAACTCACTTTTTTGAGCCACACAAATATACTGACTCAGGGTCTGTCTCCCATTTGCTGTGCTTCTGATCTTGGTCTGTTGTGTAACAACTGTAGTAGCAAGAGTTAGAAGAAAGTTTAAACTACAGCTTTCTTGAATGACTTCATGCCTTGAAGTGTATGTTTATCTTTGTTTTGTCCTCAGCCCGTAGGGACTAGAAGACATTTTTCGGGAACTTTTCTGTTCTCTCTGTTATGTTCTCCAGAGGGTGGAAATGGGAGAAGCAATGACAACGTCACACACTTAAATACATGTGAGTAATGGCACAAGCACTTGTTAAATCAGATGTTTCTTTGAAACATCAAAAACTATTAAATTTTCATGGGAAGCTTGAAACACTGTGTGTTAAAGCACAGTTGCTCTGCTTCACATTTTAAATAGCAGCCCTTGGCTTCCCTTTCTGAGATCATCATGGCAACATCACACACCAAAGAATAATGCTTTGTTAAAATGATTATACAAAAATGGAATTATGGTTTAACCTGCTGACATTAAACACTGCATGGGTGTCAAAACAGTGGATAATTTTATATGGACTGTTTTACAAGGCATAATTATTAGAATGGCAGCCTTAACTTTTCACTACCCTTGATGAAACTAAGGGTTTGGAAGGGCATTTTGAATAAATGTTCAAATCAGCCTGCCTTTTGAACTACAGCTTTGGCTCCAGTAGTCTACAAAACTATGCTGAACTTTCTCTGAGCTTCTTGTAGAAATCCATACTTGGGCTATATTCGTAAACAAAGGGGAAAGGCCAGCAGTTCTTAGTGGTACAATCTATACACATCAGTGACGTGAATGCCAGGTCAAACGTCACTTTTTTTCTAGGTCAGACTGTGTTACTGTGTAGCAACATCTTGTAGCATAATAGTGCCAACTCAGGCTAAAACTAGATGTAAATGTGTAGCACCTCATAGCATTGTGTTCAAAGTGTGTATGTCGGGCAGTATAACAGATCAAACAGTAGAATTTGTTTTGATTACCTTGGTTATACTTCACACCACTTTGGTTAGACTTTTGTATGCATTTCAAAAATATAGTTTTGAATGTCTTCATTATTTACATTTAAAATATTATTAATTATCTAAGTATCATTATTTCTTAAGATTTCATAATATTGATTTGCTGATGCAGTTGCATTCCCATTTATGTGAAAGAGTAGCAAAGACATGCATGAAACAACAACAAAGAAAACTGAAGGGGCCAACGTCTGGCACCCTTGAGACCAATATTTCTTAGTTGTCTGGTACAATATTAAACAGTACAAGCAAGCTTTTCAAAATCTGTCCTGTTGTAATGTCAATGTTACTGTGGTCACCTGTTATGAGTGATGTACACAGTATCATGACGTTCAAGTGAAAGCAAAGATCATAGATGAATACACATTATATTCTCAAAATTATTTTCATCGGTACCAGAGCAGAAAGGGGTTCTGATCTCATGACTAAAGCATTGGCAGTATCTTGCTCTAGAAGTCATCCTTCTGTTCAATGGTCAGTGTGTAGACTTTCACTGGAATCTAGTCATCAGAGAAGTTGCCATACACAGTCATGACTTGAAGCTAGAAACTGTTGTCAATTGTCATAATACATTTACACATACACACACAAAAAATGAATACACAGTTAAAGCTTTCATAGTTCTTAAAAGCTTAATCAGTACTTACTGAGACTAGCATTTATATATTTTTTTAGGAGCTGGGCTGAATACTATTTGAACTATAAAATTCTAGGTTACCGATCAGGAGAAATAGGTTCTTTCTGTGAAGTTTCCTCCTCTCCTTTAGCTATGCTAGAGAAGACCAAGAATATTCCACTGAGAAGAGAGGGAGTGCATCTCCAGTGGCAGCTTCTCTGATTTCAGTGCAGGTTCTTCTATTCTGGATAATAAACATAAGACAAGTTGGCTCCTTGTGAGATTGTAGCAAAGGCATCATTCATCTGTAAGAGATTAATGAGGCCTTCATTTGCCAGCCCTCCTACAAGCGCCTTATGCTTGCTGACATCTGATATTTCTCATGGTGGCTGGAGTTAACACATTTCCAAGGCAGTGCCACACTGGAACCTTTATCACCTCACCAGCAGCTTTGCTTGTGTTGGCTCTACACAAGGGACAGTTCTTAGGCCACCCCTTCTTGATCAGTGCCAGCCCAGTCCCCACAGAGTGCAAATGAGGCTGCTGAGCTGCCAGCTTGCCCTGATTTTTTATTTTTCCTTTGCTGTGCAAACAATCACAATGCCTGAAGGTAACTCCTGTTGTTCAGCCAGTCTGTTAAGTGCAATATTTTTCATTTTGTGACTTTACAGGTCTGCAAAGCACATTGGACATATACGATGTCACATAAGAATTCTTGTACTTAGTATAAACATAAAACTTGAGAATATTGCCTAAAGAATAAATGTCCTACTAAAAAAAAGAGAAAACCTTTCATCTTGTAAAATTTATCAAAATCTTATTTATAGTGAGCAGAGAAACAAATACTTCTTCCATGCAGGCAAGGCTCTTCCTTTTTCTTTATGTTATTTAATACTGAAGTTAAAAAAAAAAAGAAGTCTTCAAAACAGCCTATTAGTAAAATCATTGTTGTAATACAGGTTAGAGGTAGTACTTAGTACAGATGATATATGGCACAATGCATGGAGTAAGCAATAAGTTCCTTTTAAGATATCCACAGTAGATTTGAGTGGTAAGTTGAATGTAAAGCACCCTTGCCAATTTAAGTTTTGTGAAAGAAAATCTATTTGTTGTACAAGTTACATGTTCTAACTAACTACTTTGATATTTGTTAGTCTGTGCTAAGGCAAAGAAACACACCATGAATTCATGAGTGGATTTATTAAAGTCTTTTCAGACAAAGTATATTGATTTTAATCAGGGCTGATACTCAAGCATTCTGGTCAGGATGTGATGATTTAATTTGTGGTTGCTTGCAAACATTTTTTGCCTTAGATGTAGATATGTGTAATAGCATTAACTCTGTAGTATAGTAATGTGGTGAATAGGGTATATGTCTGTTAATTGCTTTAATTGGGTCAGTACATCAGAATGCATGATTTGTCTGTGATTAAAATTTTGTACACTTGTAACACACACAAGCACCCCCCACACGCCATGCCACTTGTTCTGAAGTACCTTTTTGCTAAACTGTCTCGATGGATGGACAGATCATTACCTTACATCCTGTTCTCCTAAATATCTTTGCATCTATTTAGAAAGTTAGCATTGTATCAAAAGGACCTACATTCATGTTACTTGTTCCCTACATAGGGAAGATCTACATTTGAAACACCGAACTTTCTAGTTAGTGTATTTAAGTGGCTGCTTTACTAGCAGTTCTGGTAGAACAGAATCTCAGATGTCTTTTCTCCCAAACAGTGCTCATTGCTTTTGGACTCACTCCTAAAGGAAATTTACAATATAGAAACTTTCTTCTTTTGTTTCATGCTTGGTATTATCATGGGATACAAACATGTGGCCTGAAGCTAATTTTAAGGAAGCATAAGCATATGCTGTTGTTCATTTTCAAATACATCTTCTTTTCTTTGAAATTGTAATGATTCACACTGTGCTTCATATTCTCAGCAGATAAACAACTTGATTGTGCCAATCCCTTAACTCCATCAATACCAATGCTTTTAGCAGCAGACAGGCTAACATCTCTTTTTGTTTGTTCTTCTAAGGGATTTCCTCCTTTCTTCTCCTGAGTTTCATGTTAAGACAGAGGACAGCACCAGGGAATCAGGAGACATATTTTCTTTAGTATAAACTCCATGTGAAATTTCTTCCTTAGTTCTAATGGTCCTCCAGCTGAATGCAAAAGAAGTCATCCTAAGCAAACTAAGCCTGGTGAAAGTAGCAAAGAACTAACCTGATTTCTGTTGTAACACATTGACATCCCCGGGAAATATGTAAATGGGATGTTAGCATCCCACAAGGCAGTTTGCAATACATATCAGTTGGCAAAAAATATTAGATATTTTATGAAAATGCTTGTACATTTTTGAGGTAATTGCTCTAAAGCATTTTTAAATGTTTAAAAATCCAGCCTAGTAGAGAAAAAAAATTAGAACAGGGCATCCAGAAGTTTATACTACGCTTGAAGCAGTTTCTGCCTACCCATCCCCTCTCACCTCAGAGCACGCTCTGCATCGTTAGAGCAGAGTTCTGCTCCCTTTCTCCAGCCCAATTAATCTGCTGTTACTTTCTGTAGAGCAGTGTGGCTTTGATGGAAGGGATAAAGAAAGGCCTAGATGAGTTGTGGAAATAGTTTGCTCTCCACAAAGGTGACAAAAGCAAGTTTTTACTGTACTTCTTCACATAAGCAAGAGACTTGAGTTTGACTCCCTTATTCCAGATTAGTACTCTCCTGAAGACAACAGGGCAGATGGCAACCACAGATCTTTTAAAGCAAAACCAAACCTTTAAATTCTTTCAAGTTCAGCCTTGCAAACTTCCAAGTGGAAGCAGATAGTGTCTTTCAGGAGGATGTAAACTATTGACTCTCATGAAAGGTAAGATTTTCAGGAGCTTATCCTGAATGTTTCTGTTCATGCTGCCTTTAGGCACCTCTTTGATCATCGTACTAATGGTTAAGGCTCTCGTTGTGAGGCCTGTGACTCCCTGTGCCTTTCTGTGCCTCTCACTAAGGTTTCCAGACCCAATTCAGAGCTATGTATTTAAAAGCTCAGAAAGCTCAGTGCTACAACTCCTAAATCCAGGCCCCCTCTCCCCCCCCCCTTTTTTTTTTTTTTTTTTTTTTTTTTTATCACCTTTTTTTTTAAAAAAAAAAAACACACCAAAACCCAAAACAAAACAAAAAACCCAAAATTTTTTTTTAAATCAAGCTTTTTGTACAAATAAGGAAACCTCAATGTAGTTTGAGACTTCTAAAGAAAATCCTAGCAGGCTCAGCTGAGGGGGATGATGAGCTGCAGGTGGGGAAGGGAGGAGCTCGTTCCTGTGAGGGGGCTCTGGGGGTGGCAGTGGCACCTCTGGGCAGGAGGCTGTGTTCAAGGGCATGGAAGTGGTCAGCCTGGAGAAGTTGGAGCCTATCTCAGGAGGTATGGAAAAGTTTTAAAAGAAGATCTCTGTAGCCTGCTGCTTAACTCATTGTGGACTTCAGAGGGGTCCATCTGCTGCTGGGCTGCAGTGGCAGTACCATGCACAGAACGGAGCAGGAGTGCAACTGCTTTATCTGTGAGCGATTTTTGAAGCACATAAAAGGTCTGGGGTGTTACTAGAGAGCCACAGCTGAGACTAGGGTAAGTAGAGAGCTATAATGGAAGGACTGCTTGATATTTTTTGAGGGCATGAGGTGAGGGAAAAGCCCTTTGTTGGGATGTCAGCTGTGAGCGTGTTAGGGGCTTGTGAACTAAGATGGCTGCCGCAGTGGTGTGAGGAGAGTGACTAGAACAGATGCAGGTTAGTTTTTGTGTTTAAAACCAAATAGCTCAGAACATAGGCCTAGAATTTTAGTGCCTTGTCTTACCTTTGTTTTGCTGAGGAGAACTACTGCTCTTGTCTATGGAATGGCTGTTAAACTGAGTTTAAATCTGAATTTTAGATGATCCTTTAGAAGGCTGACTAACTTCCTGCATTTTCTCTAGGAAAGTATAGGCTCTTTGGTTCAGCTGAAGGACTAAATCATTTGTGTGCTCTAATTTTACTTCTTGAAAGCAGAGGTGGAAAACTCCACAATAAGATGAGGGAAACTTGAAGTGGCATAAGATGGTTTTGCAGGTTGTAGTCTGTGGGGATGGACACACTTTGTTTGGAAATTGACTGCAGTAGTCGGAAGGCTTTTATGCATGGTTAAACTTCCAGATTTCATGGCATGGATAAAGTATAAGCTACTAAGTTTTTTGTAACAACGATTGGAAATAAGGCTCCAGTGAGGAGGACAGAGCTAACTCTTTTAGTTAAATAGGGTAGTGTTACAGTTTGAGGAAAAAATACTGTGTTTGGCTAGCTCCTTGATGGGATAAGAATCGTATTTGGGATAAAGGATTGCTTAACTAATGCTCAAATTGAGAATTATGTTATTCAATAGACAGTCATTGTGCTAGATCATTATCTATTTATATTAAAAGTTATGTAAGTAAAGGAATTGATTTCTTGCAGTTATCTCTTTACCTCCGTCCCCCCCGCCCCCCGCCCTTGGGCTGTGAGGAAGATAAGGGGAGAAGCTGGAATATAGGCCTTTAGTCACCAGCTGCTGGAAGCACCTTCCCCGGTCCTGCAGGCAGCCTCCTTCCCTGGAAGCACTAGCTCCTGAGACAACTGGGCACTCTGCTGTCTTTTAAGTAGTAAACTAAATGGGTTAGATGCAATTACCATTTCCATCTGCCTTTTCATTCTCAGTGCCACTGATGTGTAGGTGTCAAAGATGACTGTAGGCACTCTTCAGGGAGTAGATACTCACTTGTGACTAATTGTGTGCATAACAGTGATAGGTGCTTGGTTTAATGATGGACAGAATGCAAGACTCTACCAGGACAGGAGAAGAAAAGCATGAGAAGATGTCTCTGATATGTTGACTTGTATGTTAACCAGAACTCATACTGGGTTTGTATTGGTAAAGTACAGCTGAAGATACTATGATGTGTCTTAAACTGCTCTGGAGAGGAGTAAAGAGCACAGCTGTTGGTCACAACTCAACTTAATTGTATTTTTTAACTCCTCCCCACCCCTAGCCCATTTGAGAGAGAGGGATCACATCCAATGTACTTGCCCTGCCTAATGTTTAGTGTACTCAATAGAGGGGATGAAAAATATGCTCATGACCTCTCATAAAGCCTAGTATAAGTGCTCTCAATTGTCTTCTGGAAAAGCTTGGTTTTCCCCATTGATTAGGGTTGCAGTTTTCTTCACATCAGCTACCTTTATGTGCTGAAGTTAATTTCTACTGTAGTGACAAAAAGGCTAATGCAGTCCATGTATAAAAGCTATAAAATGCTAAGCAGGCATGAAAAGACTGCACAGCCTCTGCATTTGGCACTGATATAATTGCTATTGGAGTATCGTCTAGTGTTGGCAATTTTAGAAGGAGGTCAAAAGCTGCAGGGTTTAGAGGAGCTCTTTTTTTTTTCTGACTTAAAATATAGAAAACACCTCCCAAGGTCAAGAAGCCCACTCCGTTAGTGTGTCAAAGCAAAGGCTGAAGAACAATGTGATTGGTCTATAAATATGTGCAAGCGATTCAGTAATTTGGTAGAGAATTAATCAGTCAATTCAGCAGAGAAAATACAACAAAAAATCAATCTTATAGTGGAAGAGGAACCAACTTGCACAATGTTAGGACTACGTACTTAATCGCTTATGTAAATTAATTGCTCTTGGAAGAACTTACCTTGGGTGATAATTATGTTATTGAAACATCTTTTAATCCATTTGGGATGCTTTTCAGGAGTATATGTTGTAGTTCAAGTAGAGATACTGCACGTGAAGCAGTAATATAAGGCAGTATCAAGGCCTCTGATAACTGGGACATTGGGTTAAAAGATTATGGAGGTTCCTCTGATCTGAGAAAAAGAAGGAGCCATTGTAACAAATTTCCTTTAACTGAGCTACAAATGTGACTGCATATCACATGAAGTAGGAGGAAACTACCTTCTTAAAGGTGAAGCAATTCTATGTGATCCAATGCTCTGCTTAATTGATTAACCAGCACCAAAGCACTGCCTGAATGAGGGAGGAGAGGAAGTATATTTTTGAACTGACAGATCCCTACTTTTAAATCACTTAGTTCAAAAATTTATCTATAATTAGCAAAAAGACATCCATATGGTGACTTTTCTAGTCCCAGATGGGTAGCTGTCATTTTGCACATGATCTTTGCTTCTCTTTTGAAGGAGAAATGAGTAATCTTGGAAATATTAATCTGACTTCAACTATATTTATCGTTCTATCAACAGTGATGACACACTTTGATTTCTTTCTTGGCAAACACAGTATGTGCTGCGGTGCAGAGGATTCCAGTTGCCATAATTTTCAATGGAAAGAATAATTATCACAGGGAACTGTAAGTTATTATGGAATATTTGTATATTTAATTAGCAAAGCCAAAATTTTCAACAGTAGTGATGCAAAGATATGTCAAACTTGAAACTCTGCTAAGGGGGTGATAGAAGGTGTTCTGCAAGTGCTTAAAATTGGCTCCCCTTTTCAGCGATGTGTTACCTGGCACAGTAGCAGTTGTACACCTGCTCCTGCCTGGCAGGCTACTGCTAGGAATAGTTATGTTGGAGCAAACAAAAAAGTAAAAATAATTTACCGTGTGTTACTGTTTAAGGCTGGGCCGGCACTTAAAGCAGACAGTAGATGCTCTCTATTAACCCCTTCCCCCAGAAGGGGAAGGAAAGGAGAAAAAGGAGAGAGACTGATGGATTTGAAAATTAAGACAACTTTACTAAAACAATAACAATGAAAAATGAGTATAGTAATACTGATAATAATAGAAATAAAAGGAAAAAATATACAAACCCAATATTGAGCTTCCCAATAATGAGCTTCCAATTGCAGGCCGCAGTGGCTCGTACCACTGATGCAGCAGGGTGGGCACTTGGATGTCCTGGACTGGATTCCTCAGCTGACAGGAACTGGATTCAGGAACACACAGAGCGGGATCGGATGCAGGAGAACGAGCAGGGTCTCACAGGTATGTCAGCCATGAAAGAAGAGAGACTGACCCCCATGATCGCTTAGCGTTATACTGAGTGTGACGTGGATGGGATGGAATACCTCGCTGGTCAGTTTTTGGTCACCTGTCTGGTCTGCACTTTTCTGCAGGTGTGACCATCTTATGCCTTTTCACTTGTGGACCCTAAGAGAGCCAGCAGTGACCTTGGTTCCCAAAGGAATAAGTATAAACTTGGCTCTTTCTGCATACCAATCCCACTGTTACTTTAGTAACAACTATAAACATGAAGTGTTATTAATTCTGAAAGCAGACACTGTCTGAAAAACTTGTAGCCGACTTTAGAAAGTGCAGTTACTTAGGAGGAACTTAACTGAAGGAAAAATGTACTGAAAGGAGAATTAGTCCTGTTTTAGCCAAACCAGGACACTGTGCCAGAAAAGATATTTAGGTATCTGACTTACCTTTTTCTCTTAACTGCTGGAGCACTAATCCTTAGCACGGATCTTTCTGCCCTTGTCAATATAGTTTATGTGGTGACATAACTACAGGCAACTTGTATGTTTAGACTTCCATTTTCTTTTTTGGGGGACAAGGAGGGGAAAGTAATTGTGTGTGTAAGGGGAAGGTATTTTGTGGCAAGTATTTGTGCATGAATTTCCCCCTCTCATTTTACAAAAAAAAAAAAAATTGGTTGCTTTTGCTTGTGTATCCATATAGAGAGGCTAGCAATCTCTGTAAGTGAGGTGAAAACTTGACATTCCTTTTAGTAAGCATTCTCCTTAAAATGCAGTCTTATTTTGGAGGGGAAAAAAATGTTACAGTACAGGGGTTTTTTTACCACAGGCAGTGTCAGAGGCAAGAGGCCAGATCCAATCAAATGAAGTAAATGGAATTACCCTGAATTTACTCGTGTATAAGTGAGAGCTTGTTTAAAGCCCCAAGCTACGTGAAAATGATTGCTGTTCTCTTTGCTAGCATTGCCCGTATGAAAGCTGACATAAATACGACCTAGAGTGAACTTATTTAGCAAGTGATAGGGTACATTTTTTCACCATGATTGAAAAGCCTTAAGAATGCAAGTCTCAGACGCACAAAAGAATAGAGGTGCCTGAGTTCCATTAAGATCAATAGGAATTAAATGTTTAAGTGGCTGAGACCTATGCCTCTGAAAACATTCAAGCATTTTTTAGCAACTCGGTGATCATAGTTCCTTTGTTTCAGTGCTATCCTTATGATAAAATTTGATTCTGTTTTTTTTGTTAACAAAAACCTGTGAAGCACAGGTGATGAGAATGAACGTCAGAAGTATATTTTTTAGGTTAATGTTTTTTATAAGCAAGTAACATTTTAGTGTTGCTAGCCTAATACTGTAGGAAATTTTAGTATAGTTGTAAACTTTACAAGTAACTGAAGGAGTAAAAGATCTGAAAATTAACTTTGTCAGTACAAGGGTGCGGGAGACCTGCACTCCACAGTGGGGAGAAACCCCACACAGACACTCATGTGAAGTCAGAGAAGAATACAGTCTTGCAGAAGGCTGTGTTATGATTTCGAAAGGACTATAATACTTCATATCTTGGTTTTGGATTTTTCCTCCAGGTATAGGAGATGGCAGAAGAAAAAGAGATTCTGTCCCTCTATCAACCTTATTCTTAAAACTATTTCAGGGATTTCAACCTGCTACTTCAAGTCCCTTTACTGTTTTGCTTTAGATACTCTCGTAACATTGCTGTACAAAAAGATGCGAGCTCAGTTAGGAGACTGTCTTTAGAAATAAGCCCACATGGATTAAATCAGTAAGAAAGCAGTAGGGAAAAAATATTGCTATGGTCTACCTGCATGTTCTAAAACAGAATGAAAAAATTTATGTATCCAATGATGAAGTAGCTTGCTAATCAAACAAGTGATATGTGGCTTATTTTACTCCATGTCTCTTTAAAACTATGAAGATTAGATAACAGAAAGAAACTGTTTTACAGATAAGAGATTGCATATTCTAGAACTTAATATTTGGTCATTTTAAGCTTGAGTTGTGCCTCTAAATGCTTGACTAAGTACATAAATTTAATAAAACTTGTATATATGCTGGAAATATGTGCCAAAGATTTAAATGTTGTGGCAGAACTCAGCTCCAATGGGTACAGGAATATTTGTTATGTACCTTGCATCCTAACAAATCCTTCACAAATAAAGCAAGGTACAACTAAACTGTAACTAAGGCAAACTGATTTGTGGTAACAACAATATTCAAATCTTCACTTCTTATGAGCCTGTGGAAAATGTAAATTCAACAGAATCAGTAAATTGTGATTAATTAGAAGGAGGTAAAATTTATTATTCAGATTGAATGGTGGGTATCCAATGAAAATATTTGAATTGGACAGTTTCCAGAAAGATGTGCAAGTCAGGCAGGTTTCTGCCCCTGCACAGGGAAGCACTTGTACCTTGAACTATGCATGAGTGAAGCTCAGCAGGTTAAGACTTGACACCTGCCAAATTTTGAGTCTTGGCTTTGGAATTTGAGAGTTGTTATGGGTTCTCTCCACTGACTTTTCAGTTGGGACCTAATGAGTACCAGTGGGGAAAACCTTCCTAGGTTATAGCTCTTTTTCTTGCTACCACACCAAATTGGCAGGAATCTTGCAGAAAAATACACAAGGTAACAAAGAGCACTTAATCACACACAACACACTATGAAACAATATTTTCTGCCTTGTAGAACAACAGTAGAGGCCATGTCTAAATCTTTCTATCAGTCAAAATTAATCAATTTTGCTGGTATGTTTCAGGACTTCTCCTAATAAGTGATTGGTGCTTAATAAGGGTTAAAATTTGCGTACACAGCCCTATGGGTAGTTGGTTGGGTTTTTTTTTCCTAGTTTCACTAGGTACAGTCAAGAACCAAAAGTCACATGGAATGACAGGTTAATGAGTCCCTAAAATTTCCTTAGTGTCACCTAATTATGTTTTGCTTGACTTCTCTTAGAATTAATTTCAGCTACAGAAGCAAAAGGCTGAATTTGTAAGGGTGAGAATGATTCTCAATTTATAAAGAGTTTTGGGATGACCGAAATATCACATAGCTAGCTGGCAAAACTTAATCTTCTGCCATCTTTAATGTTTGGTGCACTTTTGTCAGATGTATGCCAAAAATCATTACTGTCGTATAAACCTTCAAAAAAAAAAAAAAAAGGACCAAACGGGACAGTGGAAACAGTTATGGATCTCTTTTATGGAAGTTCATGCATAAAGAACTTGTAGGCTCTTAGTGGGTGAAGCTCTATTCAGGTGCCTTTTTTATTAGCCTAGGAAAGAGCTATGAACAGTTTGCAGTATAATCACCAAAGTAAAGGGAATAGTCCTATCAACATGTGTGCAGATATGGCACCCTCCAGAGAGGTTTAGAAATCTGATTCCTCTTCTGTTCTCGTTCTGATCTTGTTCGTTTAATTGCATGCTGTTTGTCAGGATCTGGGACAATTTTAGAGCTGAATGCTCAGAGAGGAGACTTATATTTTTGCTACTGCTAATGGGGGTATGCAGGGATATTTTTATGTGTAGCAAAAACTGGAATGTCTTCTCAAAGCTATGAATTATGATTCTTTCCTGATGCTAGCTTTAATCTGTTGTATACAGTATGTAGATGACAAAAACCTTTAGCAAGTGTAAAGACTCTACTTCTAGTACAGATGTATAGAAAAGAGGGATGAATATGTGCAAAGAGGAATCATTTAGAATGTAACAGCAGGGAGCTGTGGGAAGCACCCCCTGTGTTACTGCACATGCTGCTTCCTCACAAGGCTTCAGGCAAATTAGAAACTATGTGATTGAGAATAGCTTCACAGAAATCTGAGAGGAAAGGTACAATTAATGTCAGTTAGTAACAAATTCATTATACAAAGAGTAATGTTCAATTATTTTATTGTGTCTAATTTGTTTCCAACACATTTAGGTCATCCATCGGCATTCTGAGGCTCCATTGTTGTTGAATTTTTTATTGGCCCAATGTCCGTCCACATATTTCTCTATACTTCAGGATCACTTAAACACACTGAAGATAAATGCTTACAGACAGTTTTTAATAGCATTGAGGTGGCATTTTATTCTGGGCTTTGGCCATACTTTTATTAGTGAGATCTGTGTGCCCTTCAGGTGGGTTCTGAGGGGCTTATTTGGCAAAGTGTATGGGTGGGAGCCCGGTTATATGTAAATCCTGTTTGAGACTTGCCTGGGTTTTAGTGAGGAAGCAAGTTAAGATGCTCAAATACCTTCTGACAATCCTCTGCTGAAGTTTATGTTCACCCATAGATGGCTGTGGGAGACTTTTGTAAAGCCTGTATATCCTTTCTTGTAAACTGTACCTGATTGTTCTTTTGTTATGCTAAATCCCCTGTTCCCATATAGAAGAGGTAGAATGCTCAGAAATTACCAGTGCAGAGTCAAACACTAGGAGCAATGCTGCTTCTGGACACCAAGAGGAATCTAATAAAAAGGATGTCCCACTCTGCAGGAATCTCTCCGTATGGGAATTCTTGTTTCCAAACTGCATTGTAATTCCGTTTCCAATGTCCATTTCTCAATTACTTGGAAACTATCTGCTCTCCTAAGGGATGCATCTTATTTCGACACTTCAAAATTATGCATGAAATTTACTGCTCTATCAAAACAATGAGTTATTTGCTCCTCACAAAAAAAGGAGCCCTGGGACTGTAGGTGATTAGAGTGTTGCAAGGCTGCTTTATCAGCCATGTTATAGCCTGAGTTATTGCCTTCAGCTGTTCTCTATCTGCTGTTTACAAATACTTGTTTGCATCAGTGTTTTCTGCTGCTTTTTAAATCTCCTTTTTATCACTATGTGACTAAAAGCTGGTTCTGTCATTCTCCTCTAGTTACCCATTTTCTGCCTCTCTTGACTGGCTAGTTGTAACATTATTATTTCTGTGTTATTTGAGAGCAACTTACTTTTTATTCTTTTTCAGGTCCCTGCTTCTGCAAGCTTTGATTGGGTTTTTATTTATCTCCTTCTGCTACTATTTGCATTTTACTGAAAGTCGTTTCTGAATTTTTCTTCTTTTTTTTTTTAGTAAATATAATTAGCTCCTGTGAATAGGAAAATGTTTGTTGTTTTTTATTGAAGTACATTTCTGAATTTTTCTTTTTTTTTAAAGTAAACATAATTAGCTCCTGTGAATAGGAAACTGTTTTTCTTTATTGCTTTTTATTGAAGTACTTTTTCTCCCCACCCCTCTTCTCCCTTGAGACAAAACTGTAAAAAGGACTGTATTGGAAGGTATTCTTCCTTTCCCTTGGATTTAGAAACAAAGGAGACTAACATCTGTTATCAAATAATATTTTATTGAAGATTTGAAACAGTTGTTAAACTGTTAGAAAGCCTTTGAAATCTGTAAATCTCTACTTAATCTACACTAATTGAAAAATCTTATCTAACTATTTCTCAAAAACATTAAAAGCCATGTGCCAGATTTAATCATTGACTTATACTGACAGGAGTTTCTGAGTGTCTTTCTGCTCAGTTAATTAGTTCATTCTCTAATAGGAATTATTTGGAAGGTACCTCTTGGGCATAGTGTGATGAAACAGTATTGAAAGGTGCAGGAGTATTCAGTGATCCGATCATATCTACATGTTAATCTGACACTGATTGTCCATATGTTCCTTATATTCCTTTTCATGAAAACCTGAAAGATACTCTATTTTCCAAATTACATTTCCCAATCTTGATTAATCTGTAAGTCTTTAATTCACTGGTCCCTCTATCCGTTGGTAACTTAAGTCTCTTGTGTCAAGTTTTTTTCCTTTGAAGGAATGTATACTTTCAGTGTGGAGTCTTTCTGCATTTAGAAAGCAGAAGGGTAGTTTTTGCATTTAGATTTAATTCGATATGACACATTTTGAGTATCCTCCAGGATATTTTTCTCTTTTTTTTTTAAATGACATTATCAGACTATAACATGAATTCATTACCTTAAATGATAAAATGTTCAATTTGTTTACTTTTGGTATCACTAGGACTTTGTACTTCCTATGACTGGAAGGTTCTTATAAAAGAAGCCCATAGGAGGCAGCGGCATTGGGAGCAAGGCAGAACAACACAAAATGAATGCCCAGGTAAAGAATTTTTGTTTCTCTTGGACTGAGATGAGATTCAGGGGATGAAATTTTTTTTCTTTGAAGCATGTAATTAGAAGAATCTGGTTGTTTAACTTGCTGTCTTGCAAGGACTTTTGTTGTTGCTTAAATTTGAAAAAAGCTTGTGAATTTTTATGCAGTCTGTCTTTATATACCCATCCAAAGATACCTTGTGATGATTCAACTGTTAATAGTATCTGTAAGTTGGAGACAGCATGGTTTGTTGCATTGAATTTTGACTATCTCACTGCAGAAAAAGGCCAAAGCTCATATAAAAAGAGCGGTGGTGTTTCAGTTAGCTGATTGGTATTCTTGGAGTTCATGCCCATTGAAAGCTACAGCAAGATCTGTCCTCACATGTTAGGAGACAAGGTGTATGAAGTATTTCTTAAAAATGTGTAATTATATTCAAACATCATAAATTTCTTACCACAAGCTTGACCCTTCTTAAATCATTCTGTGTTTACAAACCTGGCATCCTTATATGGCAATAGTGTGACAATGTAAGCTGTCCCTAATTGAATTCAGGTAAGATATGTGGTGTTGTACGTGTTAAACTTAACAACTCATACTGTGAAACTTCAGTGTGGTTTCAAAATGTCTGTCAAGAGGTGCTGAAGTATGACACTATAAAATCCCTGGCTTGTGTCCTGGTAATATTGAATTACATTTTAATGAAGTTACATGTATTAGAGACCTCTTTCTGATATGTATTGGTCCCAAATTACCTTTACTCATAACTGTTGCCACCTGCTGATAAGTATTTACTTGCCTCTTACTCCAAAAGTTAACAATCTGTTGAGCTGCAGTCCTTCACATAGTTTGCAAAGTGCTTGAGCTCATTTGGGAATTGAATTTGCAATAAACGTGTAAAACATGTCTAGAAATGACATTGAAAAATATATTGGAAAGAATTCATCTGTAGTTAAAGCTTGGCAGTCTTGTAGCCTGGCCTAAGCTCTGCAACAGGAATAGCTAGATACCAATGGGAGGGAGGGGGCAATCAGCCTCTCACATATATTTTGGCTGTCCTGCTGCTTTTCAAATGCATAGCAATACTTTATGGTCACAGATGCCACCAGGAAGGCTTGTTTGCTTTCAGTAAATACCTTTGGGGGCAAAGTAGGTGAAATCACTGGTGACTGGGAAAATTTAGCATGAAGTAAAATAAAGTTAAACTTGAGGCTACAAATTCTGTTTTCCTTTCTTGACTGTGCTACATATGGCAACATTCACAGTTTGATTAAATATTACAGAGAAAAAATATGGGGATAGGAAGCAATCTGAAATAGAATGGACTCCATTTTAATCTGAGACTGTCCCGAGAAGTTGTGTTTTAAGAGTTAATTTGAAAATCTAGGCTGACGAAGAGTTCTAGGGGAACCTTTGGAAACAGACACCCATTTCCAACATATTCTCAGTGAGAATTTGATACTTTGCTGTCCCATTATGTCTTTGGACATGTTTGGATTTTATTCTATATTGTATCACTCGCCAAATTTATTACAGAGGGTGGTATTTTCAGATTTCCTTCATAGCTCTTGGTATCCAACATTGATGGTCAACCCCAGAATTTGTATTCTGCTGTTACCCTTAATAACTCTTATCTGTCTCTTGGTCTTTGAATAAACTGCAGGCTCCCAGATCTCACTAAGCTCTTCTTGCTTTCTACCTCTTTCTCTGCCTGCCCTTATGCTAGTCTGAAGCTTCTCACCCTGAAAATGAGGTTGCTTGAAGAGGAAGAAGAATTTTCCTCTGCTTATTAGAGAGTTCCACCTGATCCAGCCATGGTCTTAGAGAACATGATACTGTAACATAGAATAGCTGTTATCTATTGTGCCTCTTCAGGTGCTGCATTGCTTACTGGTGTCAGAATCTATGTGATCCGCGTATTCCAATGTGTCTGTAGTGTTCTATAGGTGTAATCTGGTGTGTGTGCACCAAGACTTCCCATATTTTTGTTTGTACATTTAATATGTGTACTTTTAAACCCATGATTTTGAAGCTCAGTTTTCTTGGTTTTGCTGTGAAGTCTGGTAATGTTATTGGGTTTTGTTTGGTTTTTTTAACATCATCAACAGAAAACATGTAACAGGAATCCTTTGTGAGGTACTACCTTGCATGTGGCCCCCATGCAGATCTAAATCCCAAGCATTGTGGACCACTGTGAAAAATATGCAACTTTTAGAAGTGTTCCCTGGTTTGGCACAGGAAAAGTTAATTTCCTTTTTATTTGACTAGATTTTAAGTTGGATTCAATTGGCACATTTCAAAACTTTTAAAAGAATTAGCTGTGATAATTTGGTATGTCTCTCTCAGCCACACTTTCAGAAGCTTTGACTTCTGTTTCTTAAACAAAAAACACTTAAGAGCATAACTGTTCATCTAAGAGTGCCTTTTTGTCACCTTCAAGCCCTGTTTTCAAGGGGAGACATTTAATGTGTTTCCTAGGCAAAGCATTTGGTTTCAATGATTTGGTGTCTTAAATGGAGTTAGAAATATTTCAGCCAGTATTCTTTCAAGATATTCTAAGCAACTAATTACTTTATAGTTCTTAGCATATGTTAGGGGCGAATGTGCTTAAAATGTGGTGGAGGGAGGGGTAATTTAATTTTCTTTTCCTTATAGGAATTAGTAGAGATGAATTATTCAGAATATGTTTATCTCCCTTATTCATAGCGCAGTCATAGCTGCAATGTTAAATAAATGGTTAAGAATGTTGCAAGAGCCTCTTTCATGAAATACATGAAAAGCAAGAAGCTATATTAGGATTATATGCAAGTTTGTTCTTTAAAGCTTCACTTAAATTCTACTCCTTGTCATTTCAAGTCTAAACAATGGTAGCAGCAGTATAGGTCATTTGTATATATAAGATTTTCCTTTGTCACTTTATCTGAAGTATTTGTTCTGAAATTCTTTGAAATGGCTTAGAAAACATAACTGAACACAGCTACATAAGCATCCATAGTGTTCTGTTTTATAATACCTGAGGTGACTATGTGGAACCAAGAATATTGCAGTATTCCAATCTCTTTGTTGTTCATAGGCTGTGATGCTTCATTGCTGTGCTTCCAAAGAAGCTTAACGTTTGTCAGTATAGAAATTTACATCAACAGTTTAAAAAAAAAATAGTAAAATACTCTGTGTTTACTGAATTCGGATATCCCGAGGTACAGTTCAGTGCTGCCTAGAATGCTGCATTCTGACTCCCTGTTTTACTTCCTGCTAGCGGGGCAAAACAAATACCTGCAGAGGTGGGCTTAATTTAGCAGATACTAGGGCATCAGTATTTTTGCAGCAAAGCAAGAGATTTTTCAGTCTGTCAGTCTTGATGGGTTTTGTCACAGAGCACATGGAAAGGATAGAGTTCTCGAATGAACAGATTTCAAAACAATTTTGATTCTGTCCCTCCAGAGTGCCTGCAAACTCTTTTAGGTTAATGACATCTACAGCTTTATAAATACATCATGACTTGAAATATCCACACTGTTAAGATTAGATTAACTGTCTGTTAAGGACAAACTTGTGCAAAAAGTTTCTGTGATAGGACCTCATAGTCTGACAGCAAAATATTGGTAACAGTTCTGAATGCTTCATACCCTTGACACCTTAGCATAAGTATGGTAGCTCTCCAGCTTAAACCCTGGTACGTAAACCAAAAGGTCAGCATCTCATAGATGTGTATGTGACACTCCTGTTTGATGTCTTACTAGTTGAAAAATCTGCCTGAAGAACTGCTCTTTAGATTTCTGTCTTTGACAGTCTCTTTGGTGCAATATACAGCACTATAGTTAGAAAGTACACGTGCAGTCTTCCTTGTACTTCATCTCTTCAGTGTGATTGTCAGTGCATGACAACTGACAAACGAGTCAAAGGTAACATCTGTGAGTCAGTGAGTCTAAATAATTATGCCCAGCCTCTAGCACGTGTCTGTATGCTTTGAGATAAACCCTTTTGAAATGGCATCTCATAACATCAGTAGGGAAAAAAAGACAAGCTATGCCTTTTGTTCTTTCTGTTGCCTTCGTCTTCCACTTGCGTTCAGTAGTTTTTGATATTTACTAGTGGTATCTAGGAAGACTCTCACAAAGCTTTATTTTTGTAACATCTTCCTGCACCTCTTCCAAAATGAACTGTTGGGAAATAAGCATGGTGATGCAGCTAAAGGTAAGTCTGCTGCACAGTTAGGCCATATGATTGGTGTGGAGCCTGAACAGATTCCCTCCTGTGTTGGCGTGCTGTTGCTCGGTCTATTCCCACCTGCATCTCTGTGAATAAATTGGAACATTCTCTGTGCCAAATGTCCAAGGATTATGTTCCCCCTCAGGAAACCGTGGGAGAATGTTCCTTCTAAATACAGAAGGACATTTAACAACTCCTGCACTCAAATGATGGCAAGCACTAGAAGAATAAATTCATGGATTGTACGTAATCTGGGCAAAAACACTTGTAGGGACACAGGTGAAACCTACAGTGTAGACATAGCCATAGTGCAACAGTTCTTTATAGAATAGTCTGCAATAACTTGGATTTAAAGAAGGTGTAAGAGGAGTCTGTAGACTAGCTCTAATTCTGGAAGATTCTTCTAGCTCAATTTCTTTATTGTCGTGCTCTTCCCCTCCGCTCTCCCACC
>NW_009629388.1:22337-37569 GCF_000690535.1 Cariama cristata
TTTTTCTTTTGCTATACCTTTCTTACTGCATCTTTCCTTTGAACCTTCTCTTCCTGTATGTTATATTCAAGCTGAGAGATGCTCCAGATGCTTCAAATGGCCTATCTATTACTCTCTTTGCACACTAACCCCAACCCAGCAGAAGATTTGCCATTTCATCCCACACAGGAGGAACTTGATGTACTGATACCTCATGAAGACAATGTCAATATGTCCAAGATACCCCTTGAGCCAGAGATATTTATGTTGCTTTCTTCACTTGGGGCAGCACTGCTTTTCACAGTCAGTAAATCTCAGATGTCTGAGTGCTGGAATCTAATTACTCTGCTTTATTCAACCAGCTGCTACAAAAAGCTGAAAAGTAGAAGTCCCTTTGGTGCCCATTATGAGCAGGTTTTGCTGTGTTTGTTTTGCAGAAGCATTCATGTTCCACATAAATAACAAAGAAGCTCAAACACACAAACTTGCTGTTACACATTGAAAAATAACATGAAGTTTCGTATAAACTATGACGCAGTGATATGAATAAGCCAGCTCTTGTTTTACTCTGACTGAAAGGATCACTGCTGATGGGTTTTGGCCTGAAACCCTCCAAATACTGCCCTGAATAGTCAAGGAGTTCTTTGGTCTGTGGCAAGTTATGTGTACCTCACCCTCTTCTCCTCATTTAACTCCATGTTCACATGTGAATCATTATTGTCTCTATTACTACGGTTGTGTGAATTTATTGACCACTCTGATTAGTTTATTGGGAGGCTATAAGTTGGTCACATATGACACTTACATGTTTGCGTTGGGGAAGAAAATAAATTTGTAGCATGGTTGAAATCAGTGGGATTTTCCAGTTTGTTACTCTGATGCTTAAAGCAGTTTGCTCCAACATTTTAAGTATACCCTTGTGTGGGGAAATACTAAGATTTCTGGAAAAAAACTCCTAAGTCTGAGTGCTTTATGATGGTATTACACAGCTGTAGAAGGAAATCTGGTCACTGTGCATCAACAGCTCTCCTTTGATATAACTGCCAGGTATAAAAATAACTTTGAAAATCAGGAATGTGTATATTCTGTTTGTATTCTTATATCATCTTGTTTATTTGGACAAAAATAAACAAACCAAAAGCAACTGCTGGTCATTGGCATAGCTCTGTCTACTGAGTGGCAAAATCATTAGTTTTCTTCTAGCTACTAGAAGGACTGCTTAAAAAGTGTTTTGCACAGTCCTAAGTGGGAAATGAGGAATCAGAAAGTGGATGGAAATTGGTTCTTTTATACAGCTGTACTTAATCAGAGTTTTAGATATACAGGGCTCTGTGCATTTCATTTGAATGTATTTGCTCTACATAAGGTGATTGGAAACTGTACTGCACTGTGTTTGGAAATCTACCTTGTGAATCAGAATTCCTAGCATCAGTTTTTTCCCCAAAATTAGATGGATCTATAATAAATCAATTTTCTCTGTAATAAAAACTGTCAAATGTTGGCATTTCTAATTAACAAGGCGTGTCAGTTTTTTAAAATTTAATGTCCTATGTCTCTACCAAATAGTTTCTTACAGCTGCAGTTTCTTACATACTGTTCACTTGACACCTCATAAATAATAATTTTCACATGAAGACTCCTGTATGGAAGACACTTTAGATTATCTGAATGAATTAATACATACGAATTTTATGCATTGCAAAGAAATGGGTGAAATTAATACAGAATACTAGAAATCATCAACAGGAACGATGTAACTTTGGATGTAACTCTTAATGTTGTTGATGTTATGCAATAACCTCTCTTCTGTTAATATTTTGTGTAATCCAGGTAGCAAAGCAAAACTATCCTGCATTATAGAAACTCACTATGTGAAAGCAATTCTCTAGTTCCTTTTAGGGTACAGAGAAGAAAATAATCCTCAGTAGCAATAGGGTGACTTTCCTGGGAGTTTGTATGTGCATGCCAGTTTAAAAAACAAACAAACTGCAAATTTCTGTTTCCGAGAGGTCATAATGCATGTTATTTTGCCAGAAGTTGTATGCTATGAAGTTTCGGTGCATTTCTGAAGTTGAGAAAGTAAGTTAATATAGGGTCACATAAACCTATAGCAATTGCAAAAAAAAAAAAAAAAAAAAAAACACACAAAAAAACCCAAACAAAAAAACCCACACCAACCCAAACAAACACAAAACACCCCAAAAAACCAAAAACCAAACCACCAAACATAAACCCAAACCCCAAAACCAAAACCACTTCTATTTTGTTTTAAAAATGTTTTATCTAACTTCTGTAAATAGGGCTCTGATACAAGGAGGGCTTCTGACTAATCACTCTTGTTAGTGATCCTTAAGGAAGATGAGTTTTGGCATCTGGACAAACATCAGACCTGTTCAGATGATTTGAGTTTACCCACTGGTTGGAGTGGGGGAAAATATTCCACTTCTAGAGGAAGGGGAGTGCTTGCTAACAGTGTGCTCTGAAAGACAGAAGTCTCCATCAGTTTAGTATGGGGGACATTCTCTTGGAGGTAAACAGGGTGTGAAGGGCCCAGTGTTGATTGAAGCTTTCCACAGGCTTGGGGTGAAAAAGAAGATTCCCAGAGTCCTTTTAATCTCCTGTTGCCTTTCCATTTTTATGTTTTATCTCCCTCCCCCTGCCCCCTCCTCTTTATCTTACAAAGAAACAAGCAAAAATGCTTAAAGCTGTTGTTCCCTTATTTCTGAGAGGTATTGGAGAGCAGTGATCTATCCTGGCAACACAAACTGATAACAATCTGTCATCAGGGAAGGAATAGTTCGAAATTTTTATTAATTATTTGTAGTGTGGCTAGCACTTGATTCATAGAGGACTGACCTCATGCATAACACTTTTGGTGTGGGTTTTGGGAAGGTGGGGCAGCAGTGCTTGATGTAGTTGTAGGTTCGTTTGTTTTTTTCATATACGTCTTGCTAGTACATTTTCTCCCTTTTGAGGTGATTGAGCTTAACCAGTCTCTAATTCCCGAGTCAGGAATGCTCCGAGTTTCCTTAGGGATGGTTCACTTGCTCAGACTCTGTGCTGTGACCAAGGTACTGATCTGAAGTAAGAAGCCATAGAATAGCATCAAGTATATTGCACTTTTTCTTCTGTAACCGCTTTCTTCATGCACGTGCTTATCTAGTTCTGTTCCAGGTAGGTTTGGTTTTGTTTTAAATTAGGTTTAGCAGTCCATAACCTTTGTTTGTCCCAGGAAATTGGCTGCCAGTTTAAGGCTGTCTATTGCAGTGCACACACCAGCTAACTTTGTGCAGATTTTTCTTGTTCTCAGGACCTAAGCTTGAGGTACCAGACATTCTTCTGTTTACTTGGCATATGTGATGTGGATACGTTTTTATTGCCTGCATTCCACCTCTTCATTAGTCTCATTCTCTGTTTTCATCTCATTTAAAATGTCAGGATCTGCCAAGTCTCTGCCAATTTCATGATGGCCTAAACTGGCAAACACCCTGAATTGTGCTATAGTAATTTCTGCAGGTTGAGAGGGCAGTGTCTTTTGATGTGTCTTTTGGATGATGTCAGTTTTGGTGATAGGACACTGTATTGAAGCTGCATTTCCTAGCTGTCTTAATCTCTGAATCTGATTATTTGGGACAGAAGCAGTCCCTGTGATGGAAAGGGACCTATTTTTATAATTAAGTTCACTTGTTAACATGCTGTTTTGTTAGATTGTCTCTTATATAATGTACAATTGTTTTGTCTGTTCTTATTTCCTGATCGGGTAAAAAGTAAGGAGGTTTGATTTGAGGTGTAGCCTTGAGTGACAGAAAAACCTCTCATTTGCATAGATCTATAAACTTCCCCAAAACTTCTTATGACTTGCCATGCTAAGGAAAGAGAAGTCAGCATATCTAAATGAGAAACTTCCTCAGGATGTTGTGCAGTATTTACCATTTCTGCTTTCCAATAAACAGGCTTTATTTTTTGTGTGTCGTGGTTGGAAAGTATTTTTATTTAATTGAATATAAATACTTTAACATTAATGTTGAATAGTGGGAGACAAACTGTCAGACCTTTCTTTTCACTGCCTCTTACGTAGCCATACGCAATAGCGCAAAGGATTGTACCTTCCTAGTATTTGGTACCCCCTTTATACTACAGTGAAATTGTTCTAGAGATACAGCAGTGATAATTGAAGCGTATTGCAGCCACACAGGAAATCTGACACTTGTGGAATGCAGCATTTCTCCTGACAAAAACCCATTGCCCTTGAGGGGTTACAATACAAAGGAGGGCAGCAAAATCTCCTGTTATTTGTTGAACCTTGATGTTAATGAATTGTGTGCTCTTATAAAATAAGAGGATGTGCAAGTTTGCAATTAGCTAGCTCTCAGCCAAAATAAAATTTTATCCTGGTCTCCTGTGGCAGGCTTTGCACCGCAAATCAGCTGTGGAACTTTGCTATCAACACTGCATGTGGAGATCCTTCTTTCATGCAAATTATGACTTTTTCTGCGAGCAAGTGATAAGATTTTTCAAACGGCATGGTAACCTAACAAATAAGAAGATTGCGTATTTGCGTGAAGGAGTGGCTTCTTTTGTATGCCTCTTAGTGACCTTAATTTCTATGTGATTAAATTTTGATCTTTTAATGATTTCACTGTCATGGGTGACAGAGAAATGAGGGACAAGCAGGAGAAACTGGCACATCATTGCTTGCAAATGAGTTCATTTGAAAAATACATAAAATAGATTTCAAAATTCAGCTGAACTGACTTATTCTTCAAATTAAATTACGTTGTAGTCTCCTTGTTATTATTTTGTCATAAAGATGGATGGATTTCTGATCAGGAAACAAATCATCAAATACAACTTGACTGAAGTATATAAAAAAAATAATTTGAGACACCCTAGAAAAGTTAAGCCATCTAATGTTTCCTATGCTGCTTATTTCACATTAAGTATTTAGTGACTGCTATTAGTGAAATGGATAATAATTAAATGTTCAATTAGTAAGGTAATGTTTATTGTGAAATATTTTTGATGCTTCCACAGTTGGAATGCAGAAATCTCAAAGATTATCTCAGCAGGAGCAACAGGGAAAATAAACCACCAACTCAACCTAGGGGTCCAGACTCTGAATGCCCTTGCTTGATTAGACTTAGGATTATTTCAATACCTTCAAGTATTGTTCATTTTAAATAAGTTATTATTCTGTAAGTGACATTAGGATCCGATCCATATATGACAAAAAAGGTGTATGGGGGGACTTGTTGTAGAAGGGCATTTAATAGTACAAGGAGAACATTAACCAGGATATTGATTCTTGTAAAAAAAAGTCACAATGATGATCTATTAAATGCACAGAACTTTGATGATTGCACCTTGCCTTGAACAATGCAAGCTGTTTGACATAATTTGTTTACAATAGTATTAAAGTATTTGACTTAATTTGCTGTAAAACGAACAAGAGTTAAAATTAGGCCCATGTTTTCCACCTGAGGAAGACTCCGCTAATGCCATGTGAGATTATAATTCACCACTAGTTTAAGATCTGATTTCACTAAGAGATTCTTTTGAGTAAAACCACTGTAAACCTTACAGCTGTTTCCAAAAAAATGGGAAAGTGCCACACAGCAGGCTTGAAATCATTACTTTAGATTCTCCAGCAGCAAGGGAATCCTCTACCTGAAATTGTTCTCCGCTAAGATCATAAATCAGACTTTTACTACAGTAAAAAATATGCTGGCATAAAGTGGTGGTTTTCCTGCATTAGATGTTACTGCTTACTAGATGTTACAAAACAGCACATCTGTTTTGTACTGTCATCTTCTCAGTCAAGAGAAAGTTAGACAAAGGTAGGAATAGAAGATAGTAAAAACCTCATGATAACCTTGCTTAGTTAAAATCAGTGGTAGCCAGACTTCTTCCCTGAACATTGCTGAGCACAGTACTTTGTAAAGAACTAGTATTGACAGAGATGTCAAAACCTCAAACTTTTTATTGTCCATTTTTCCTCAGGTATATTTTCCCATAAAATAAACGTTTTAATGGAAAGGGAAACACTGTTATATTATCTGAAAGATCTGAGCTTTGGACATATGTGTGACAATGCCTGCAAAGCAAAAAAGAAAACAAAACACCTCCCAGCCCTCAAAAAACCTGCACCAAACAAACAAAAACCCAAATAAACAAAAAACACAAAAGAAAGGTGCAGTGAACCTTCTTCAAGAAATATGTCTGTATCTAGAGACTAAAGTTCATTATTTTTTGCATTACATTCTGAGCGCAGGTCTTGTAGATATATCTTCACATATTTGCTGAGGACTAAATCCCCTTGCTTAAGGGGCTTGATTAAAAATTCCTTCTCTGTGAGCAGCATGTAGGGTGGCAAATTTAATAACTACTTTGTTGTAAAAGCTTGGAGTAAAGGAATATAGATTCAGCATCATGGTGACTGATACAGAAAATACTGAGGATTTTTTTGTTGCAAGGGTGTTCTGTGCATACTGTTTTCACCCTTTCATGTTAAGTATGCACAAGGAGAAAACTAACATAATAACATTGGATATTTTTTCTTTCCATTTGTAAATACTTGTATTTGTGGACTCTATATCTGACAATTTTAACTGTGACAAGTCACAAGGCTTTCTTTACATAGTCAAACAAACAGGCCTCCTGGATCACTAGACCATCCCCTATGTCACAGTTGAATGTGGCAGAATCAATTGGGGGAAAAATAAGGCACATGCAGTTAAAGGTAGAGATTCAGTGGTGGTATTTTATCTGAAATTTTGAACTAGCATTAGGAGAATGATCATGATCTCAGGGCAGTTCCTCTTTGAGAGGTGTCATTTCTGATTTATAATTACATACTGCCATCAGTTATGGCTATTTGTAGAATTGCAGAGCAGTATAGGTTGCAAAGAGCCTCTGGAGGTCATTCCAACTCCCCGTTTAAAGCAGGACTGCTCAGATTCAGCCTATAAACAATTTATATGCCTCTGCATAGCCCAGGCAGAGTTTGAGAAACAGCCTTTGTATTTGTTTAAACCTAAATAAAACACTAGGTCTTGATGGAAACTTGTAACTTCTGATAAAGTACTTCTGTGTCTGCTCTGGCCGTCTAAAAATATGTGGGATAAACTTCAGGCATTCATGTGTTTTATACAGTGCTACAGTTGCCTTTGCCTCCAAGTTTTATATGAAATACATCTTATCAGCTTGGATGTGAAGGCAACCCTAGCAATATATAAAACACATGAATGCCTAAAGTTTATCCCACATGGACCAAAAGTGTCAGCCTGTTGAGTTACCTGCATAATCTCACTGCTGTGAATTGGATTTCAAATATGGAAACACCATGAGGCAGACTATACAATCCTCCTGCATATTAGAATGTATTGTCAGATGAAGCTGAAGAGGTTACTATAAATGTAGATAAGTTCCTGTACCTATTCCAACAGAAATCAAAGCTTAGCTTTTGCATTTCCCATCTGTGTTTGAGCCAGCTCTTTTAGCGGTAGTCAGGAACCCTTAACCTGGCAAGCATGATGTCTTTTATGTATTTTGTTCTCTGTGAGAAGCTGTGAGCTAAAATCAAATACAACTTCGTTGAAATTTGCATGTACTTCAGTAGGCACTGCAGTTCAAAGAAAAATGGGCTCTAACAGACCTTTGAAGCATCTTTGGCAGTTACATGTTATAATGTGGTGACTACTTTACATATAAAGTGATCCTCAGCTGTGTGGATTCGGAAGCACCAAAGAGTTGTAATGCTAACAGCAACCACAGGTAATTTTGTTCAGAAACTTCGCTATGTGTCGAAGAGCATCATAATCTGGATGTTTTTTCCGGTGCTCACATGTACTAAAAATGGCTTAAATGGTTAGCACAGCAGCTTGTGGTGTGGTTGTGGTTAAACACAGATGAGCCCAATAGGACAGCATTTACTCTGTTCTCAAGTATATCGCATAGGTGTATTGTGTGAAACAAGAAAGCTGTCATCAGAAGAGATACTATGATCCAATCCCAAATCTGAGAGAACTCTTTAAAACTTCCCTTGTTTTTACTCTTAAATAATGTAAAATGCAGAAGTATTAAATGCTCTGCAGTAATTAAAGCAAAGAAAATACCAGCATGCACCAAAGTGGGGAGAGGGGATAAAATAAAACCTGACAAAAAAATCAGTCAATACAGAGAAGGAAATGCAATGAATGGTCAGCCTAGCTTTTCTGGCTGTATATTGTGTAACTGCCAAATCTGCGGTGGTGTCATATGCTGCTCTTGGCAGCACCTTTGCTTTGGAAAGTTATTTTCAGTTTGGATCATTTCAAAACCATGTCTGTGACAAACTGCAGTGTGGGGGACAAGTACAGCTGGCTTGGGCAAAAGATGGCAGAGGAACATGGTCATTTCTTATAGTGCTTTTGCCACTGAGGAGAATATAATATGTAAGGACATCCTGCAAGAATGTCTATGTGGGAACTGAATTATTTTTAGCAGCTTCAACAATGCTTAATCTCTATATAGGCAACCTTACTCATAATTAAATTGGTCCTAATTAGGTTTGATCTAAATTACAGTGAAGGTGAATTAAGACACATGAAATAAGCTATTTAAATTCTAAATTAAACCATCTATGTAATTTTATGCAATTTAATCAATGTCCTTCAAATTCACAGACTTGGTTAAAGTAGTTAGCTTTTCTAAGATCCTTAAGTGCTGTGATGACAATTTGAGTCTGAAGACTCTTGTGGGGTGCAATATTTGGGGAGTATAAAGGCGATATCTTTCTACAGTCCCATTGGCTAAATTTAAATAGTTCAAATATTATCTTTACAGACAAAGGTCAGATTGAACAAAGCATGAATGAACTTGCTCTGACCACACAGAAAGTGTTCTTATGCACCTGGAGAAAATGACTGGTAAAAGTTTCTGTGTTCATGCCAAGTGCAAAGCTTGCTAATGAATTTGATCATAGCTTAGAGGTTGAATGGAATTCTGTTACCAAGGCTGAATAATTTTTGGCAATGTTTCAGGGCAAAGCTAAGAGATCAAGATAATGAAGGATAAAAAATAAAAATCTTTTGATTTCTTCATTGGAACTGAAATTACACTTCAGTTTTAAATTTAAAAGAAAGATCTGTGAATTAGTTATATCCTCAAGGTGTATGCAGATGTATGAGGATTAATATCATAAAACATTTGATTTTTTGAATTTATACTATAATACAGATTTCTCTTTGATATAGGGCTTTGTTTTAATCAGACAGGTTTTCTGATTTTATATAATGTAGTAAAATTTAAATTATTTCCAATAATGTCTGCCTAAGCCTTGCCTCCTTCCCTTACCTACTTTATATGGTAGTCAGAGACTTAATTGTATTATCATCATAGCAATCATTCTTGCTTGCTCGCTTGCTTGCTTTCTTGCTTTCCCTCCTTCTCCCCCAAATGTACTCTAGCATTTGTAAGGCATTTATTTAACAAGTTGAAGGAAAAAAAATGGAATTAAGTCTATGATGCAAGCTTCCACAGGGACTCTTCAGGAATTCATCCATGTGCTAAACTGATTTCTCTGCTCATGTCCCTCTCGTTTGAGGGAACCTTGCTAAGGTCTAGCCAATGTCACTACAATGTCTGTCTTTATTAGAAAGCACCAAAAGAAGATGATTTAAGTGAGAAACGTGGTTAAATTATTGTAAAAAGAACTTGAATGTTTTGACAAGTGTTATTTTAAGGAACTCAAAACCAAGTTATTACTTAATTCTTCAACTATGGCATCTTGTTCCATGCTGGAGCATTGGAGGTAGGGCACTTGTGGGTATTAACAGTTACTACTGAAATAATTTGTAGTGTACTGAATTCTCACTCAGAATGAACTATACATTGGAAATATATGTTTTTGAGCATCAGTCCACTCTTACAAGTTGTTCTTCAACTATGACTTGGGTTCAACCATATGTATGAAGGGGAAACTAGAAATACCTCACTTGTTTGCAGCCATTCTTGATTCTTTTGAAAGAAAAAAGCGAGAGTCTCACTTTTTCTTATGGGAGGATGCATGAGGTCCTCAGAGCTGGTGAGAGCAGAAGGTGATAGTACATTTTCACCCTCTAAAAGATGCTAGTCCGGCCTATACTCGTCAGTCTAGCACTTTTATTGAAGTGTAATTAAGCCAACCCTTTCTTTTGTAAGGTTGTGTGGATATAATTGTAAAGATTTAGGAAACATTTTGTCATTAAGCTTCTCAGTTGCTCACTTTGCTGTTAGAAATACCTGTGGCTTGGATACAAATGCTGTTCAATGTCAGTAACTAAAGACAGTATGACTGCTGTTTGAATGCTGCACCTTCCACGGAAAAACCTTGGAACATTTTACAGACCCACACTGTCCTCACAATATTTCTGTGAGTAATGAAACGTATGTGGACATTGGTTTTGAGCAAGGATTTGCTCAAGCTGGTGACTAATAACTGATTTTTTGAAGACTCTCTATCAGTTATCTCAGGAATGATTCTCCTTAGCTTTATTTTGTGAAAGTGTTTGTCCTTCTCCCAAGTGAGAAAGTCCTTTTGAGAATATATTTTCCAAAACTCTTCGCGTAAATTGTTTGTTTTGAGAGATTATCTGAACTGTAACCATCACATGGAAACCTTTTACTGGTTTTTCCACCTGTGGAAAGGTTACATTTCTATTTCACAGGTGTATATACCTAGAGTTCAGTAGATACAATCATTATAAGAGCAGAACGGAGAATTCTTCAACAGTGATGTGTTTTTTCTTAGAAGGAATTACTTCATGAATTAAACAGCAAAACCATTATGTTCTATGTAATCTCTTCCTCTTCTTGGCTTGTTTCACCCTTCTCATATTGGAAATAAACTCAAAACTGTCTTGAGAGCTCCATATTGTAGCTCATCTAAGCATCATTATACACCCTTAATGGAGCCCACACTGTGCAGCTGCATGTCTGTTTTATAAAAGCCACTAGATCTCTAGATCATCACTAGATGCAAGGACATCTCTTATCCTAAGGTATTACCTGCTAACTGTTCAGACAGTTTTTTACTTACGATTTCCTTACTTTAGCAAACCCTTTACAGTGAAGGTGTTAAACCACTGTTTTATGTAGCTTTTCCAGCTGCATCAGTAAGTGGAAGGAAACAAAAGGGAAATTAAACAAGAAAGAAGGAAGGTACAAGGGCTTTTTTTCCTAGACAATAGAAATCATAGAAAAGAATGATTCGTTCCTCACTTTTTTACACAGTTCTGATTCCCACTAGTTCAGCTAAGATTTCCCACTGCGTATGTTACCTCAAAGTAATGACATTCATATGCTGGCTATGGTATTCCTACCAGTGATATTTTCTTTTGACATATGCAGTGTTCAGAAATACAGTGACTAAGGTGTCCCGAGCACATGACAGTTGCATTTTAGGGAAATAAACCTCAAAGGAGGAGGTTGCAATTATGGTTCTTGTACACCAGACAAATCTCCCTCTAACCTGGCAGTGGATAATTTAGGGGTAGGAGTTAAATTTCAGTCCTTTCCTTGACACTTCCAGTAAATATTCTCCTTCCCTAATACTGAGTGTTTTCTGTCTATATCTGCAAGTTTGGTTTTTAATGCATCAAATATGAATATAGTTGGCTTGAACAATCTGAAAAAAATTTAAAATGTTTATGACTTTTTGATCATTGTATCAAAATACTTCAACTTGCTGATCATTTTTCTCTTGGGAACAATTTTCCTCCTACAGTAATGAAGCCCAGGACTTGTCTCAATCATTTCTCTTTATATCATCCTAACAACCGAGAGAAAAGGAAGCTGTCACTAGGTGATAGACTTCTGCCAGACTTGACTGCCGGTTGAGTCTGTGATGTGCTTCTATGCATATTTTTTCCTGTGTTTTTACCTAACATTTCATAAGCGTTGTGTTGATGGAGTAAACTTTAGCGTCTGTGTTGAATCTCTAGTTATAATGCCAGATTACATTTGTAATCTTTAAGGCAGTACCTCTTAAACAAATTAATTCCTCACTACAGTCCAATCTGTATTGCATTATTTGCAAGTATCTTGAGAGTCGTTCTTTAAGGATTATTCATTCCGGTATCAACCTGACTGACCTCTACCCCTCTATCCCCTCCACATTTTATGAAATAGTTCATTAGAGAGGAACTTGGACACTCATCACAGAGATATGGTATTTTTCATCCTTTGAAATGGTTGGTGAAGGGAGTCTAAAAATTATTTTAACACAGCAACCCTGACATAATGCAGTAAATTTCTGTTTCTGCCATATGGCAATCAAAGTGTGTGTTTGGCTAACCAGCTGCAGATCACCCAAGTCTATTGGATATTGATGAAGACATTCACCTAAAACATGGGTTAGTCTTATTATTCGGAGATCTTTAGTGAAAATACAACAGAGTATCGAGGAATGCGTCCTGCTTAAGTATTCAGTACCTGTGAGATGATATCCTGAATATTGGAGCATTTTCCTGAATCGGAGCTTAGACTGCCTTTTTTAATGGTTTTATAAGAATCATGAGAGTCTCTGCTGACATCTATAGTTGGATAATTGTTTTGAAGCTGTAGTCTATTACTCTTACAATTTTCCCTTTGATATATGCTGCTTTTCAGGTTTGGGGGGAGAATTAGTGAATGATTTCTAAATGTGTAACAAAGAACTATAAAAATGTTGTTTCTTGTCTCATTTTCATTGCACGCAATTATCTTTTAATTCATTCTGATCTAGTACTTTCAAAATACAGTTTATAGTTGAGCCACGGCACCACAATTTCATCTTAACTTTTAAATATCTCATTTTTAAACAATTTCATTTGAAGTTTTGAGTAATTTACTGATAGTTTTCCTCCGTGTTACTGCAGTGTTTGCATGTAGGATACATGAGACGCATTTTGTGTTTATCATTTGAAATGAGTTTGTGAACCAAGTTCCATCTGTATGTGATCTGTAGTGCTGAAAAAGATTTTAGATATGAATTTCCATTTTATTGCGCAGAAGTAGAGGGAAAGTGACAGCTGGACAGCCATTCCACCTGCATCTCAGAAGACTCATGAAGTTACTCTGAACTGGGAAATTTAGTATCATCCCTGTAATTCCTGTGCACTGATCTTAGAAGGCAATGATCACAGGATCATAGTGCCAAGCCATTCTGATTTACTTCAGCAGCAAAGACATGAGCGTTTTGAAGTCTCTCTCCCTTTGGCAGCATAGAAAGGAAAGAAGTGACTATAGTTGTGATTATGTTGCCTTTTCCTTCCCTTTAGGCTGGATTATTTTAATATGAAAAGCATAATTCCAATGCTATTTGCATTTAAATTAGTTTTTCATCCGGGGAAAGTACTGCCCACAACTCCTAATGTTGTAACAAACTTTCTGGGCTAGTTTATTTGGGTACAATTTGATGTTAAATTACTATGGGCAGCAGCATAACTAAATTAATAAGATTTCTGGAGATATATGATAAACTGTTACGAACACAGTTTTTCTCTCATAGTCAGCATACTCTTTTTTAATTCATGCTGTTTGCATTTTCATTACATATTTGGAGATTAGAAGAATGGTGATATTTGCAGAACTGTTTGGACTATTAAAGACATTTGGATATTAATAACTAAGATGGGGTGAATTACATATAGATTATAGAAGCCTATACAAAATAAATCAGTGGGAGCTTTACCATCTATATCAGTGGGGCCAGGACTTCACATGTGACAGATAAGAGACAAACATTTTAACCAGAAAAATGTATCTTGTATTCTTATCTGTAAATTGAATTATCATGAAGGGAAGGGGGGAATAGCTGCATTTGAAGAATATGTGAAAGCATTCAGAAATCATACTCTGTTTGTCTGATATGCGTATTTAAATTCAAAGTCAGTGATGGTTCCTGAGGATTTTATGGGAAGTTACAATGAGCACAAGCAAAAACCAGCAGAAATGACCAGACCCACCAAGTCCAGATATTTAAAATGAGAGATTTGTTCATACCTCAAAATATTCAGAAACAGCAAATGATGAAAAGCCCTTAAAATAGGAATGTACTTATACATAAGGGTGTAAACAACTCCTAAGGTACTTCATGTCAAATTAGCAGGATGGGTGGGAGGAACATAGTGTTCTGTTACATACTATTGGACTGTCAAGATGGCTTGAAGTAAAAAGGAAGAAAAGTTGGTGGACTTAATTACTAAAAGCAAGATGCAGAAGAAGTATGAGGAAAAAAAAAATGTTTAATGCAATTTTAACCACTTTAGTATGTAATAGTAACCAAGAACATAAAGTAATGTACACAGTATGTAAAAAGAAAATAATTTCTTCTTTGAATTATTATTAATGCTTTCTAGTGTTGCAACAGAGCTTGAAAAATTACAAATATTTAGTTAAACATTGATCAAGAAAGCATATTTTCAGATTAAAGTAGTTTCCATGCCTGAAGGTATATGTGCAGGTTAGATGTAGAGGAAATCACACATTTTAATAATGTCAGCATATTTGAAAAAATTTGGGTAATCTTTTCATAGGCGCATTTTGTCAAAAAAGTTTCTATTCCATGTGCTGAAAATGCCATTGATTACAAAATTCCCTGAAGAAACTGAGCTGAAGTATAGCATAATAGCAGTGACTGGGATTTTATAGGCATTTTTTAATATTAATTTGAAAATACTGTCAGCGAAGCAGTGGAGGGTCAAGTTCCCAAGAAGTGAGAATATGGTTGATGAGTGACAATGACCTATTCCAGATGATATTCAGAGCTGATGTGAGAAACTTCTTAAAGAGTAATTTTTAATGCCTGTGACCTCCTCATCCTCCTGCCACCAAAGAGCTGTTCATTATACATAGAATGGTCTTGACAGTCATGGCTTAGTCCTCTGCTTTCTTCTCCCTAACGGTGCAAGCAAAAGCTATTTTACATTGATACTAAGAGATCTCCATGTGGAAGTGGAATTCTGCCCATGGGCTATTAGGTGCAGAGTCGAGAGTTTGGATACTTTCTCGATGCACGTTGCATTCTGCACTCCAGTCAGGAGTGAGCACAACATACTATTGCACTGTAGAAGGACCATCAGGATCACTTTTGAAAAATGAGCTGGGTAGGAGCAACTTCTCCTTTCACTGGAAATTGTCATAGCCATTCAATACCCCTGGAATGAAAAAAAAGTTCCTTTTGTACTGCAAAATAAATATGCAACAGATCATTGCGCATGGTCAAGATCTTCCTACACCAATAACATGTTCAGCA
>NW_009629388.1:37600-64367 GCF_000690535.1 Cariama cristata
GCCTGAAGTTTCTGTTCTCACCCAATTTTCAGTCCCTGTAATTCCCTATACTCCCCTCCCTTCTAGCTTCAAGAAGAGCTAAAGGTTGCCTATGAGATACTATAACGAAAGTTTATATTTTTCACAACCCCATTTTTCACAGCCATCCATCTGTCCTTATTATGCTCAGCACTTTAGTGCCCAAACAACTTTGACAGTTCTGCTATTCCAATTCTCAAGTAAAATCCTGTGTTATAAAGCTCTCTGTTTTCCTGCACAATAGAGGGGCTTATTTAAATGCAGTTTTCACTATTTTTTTTTTGTTTACCAAAGTTATTTATTATGGGTTAATTACCATATGTTATTACCACAGATTGATCTTGGATATTCTTTTAGAGGCAGCAACAGACATAGCAATTTTAATCGTCATAGTAAAGTGCTTCAGTAATAAGTAAATGTAATTTTATGATAGATTATTCCAGTGAGTTATGTTTTCCTGTCTAACCAAAGTGAGACAAAAAGTTAAAAAAAAAAAAATTTAAAAGGGTAAACCAGCTGAAATATTTAATATGAAAATAGCTTAAACAAACAAACAAAAAATTACTCCACATTAGCAAACTTACGAGACATGATTTATCTCAAAAGAATCCAAACAAGTGGGATGGAAATCTTGATGTTTTTACTGGCTCTTAGGGTTTTGTATTTCTGTTATTTAGCAACTTTCTCGTTTGTGAAGTGAAGGTGAATTAAAAGTACGTTTTGGTTAATATGAACAGTTGAACTTTACAAGCAAAATGGGGGAATTGGTCTAGTTTCTTGTTAAATGTTTAATCTAGATGTAATAAGCTTTCAAGATTTGTTATCCATTACAGCAAATAAATGTCTGTGAACAGTTTACATAGTTACAGAAGAAACTGGGCATTAGATCAATTTGCAGCTCCTTTCAAGGGCACCTTTCAGGTTATAGGCTTTACATTCTCACTTCCCACTGTAAAAATAGGCTTTGGCATAGAATCTTCTTGCTTACAGTCTGAGGTGGACGCTGACAAATCCACTGGAATTCATTACTCCTAAGACTTCCTATAAAGGAATAGAGGATGCTTGTGAGGAAGTAGGGGATATCCCCCATGTTCTCTGTGAGCGCAAATCTGTACTGGTTTGGGAAATACTGGGATTTTCGTGTTGGGTTTATCTAGCAAAGGAAGAGAAACACGAAGGAAGCAGCAGAGTCACATTACCTCCCAGGGTTAATCCTGACCTAGTGCAGTTTGCTAATCACTCCTTACTTAGAATTTTGTTTAGAGATAGAAAGTAGGTCAAGACCTTCTTAAAAAATATGTTCTTTCCTTGTTCCCAAATCACTTCAAGTAATACTCCCTTTTCTGTAGTAACCAACTAACAACAGTTATCAGAAGGCCTACCTCTTTGTTTAAGAAGAAAATTCTACCTTTCTCTCCTAGCGCTCTCAGGTCTGATGTTACTCTGCCGTGACATAAAATATTCATTTTCTGCTGGGTGAATAAAGCAAATTCTCCAACTTCCATCAGAACATGTGCATGAATGCTGGCATATCTAATGTTTGACACATTTGTTATAAACAAAGTAGCAGATGTTACCTTACCCACGTATATTAGTTCATTAGAGAGCATATTTATTTCATTTTAATTTTTAACGTTAACTCTTACGTGCACTTTTGCTGTTAACAGAAAAGCCAATATGGCCTTAAAGCCAATCCTTTATGCTCCATATTATTTTGCAAGTTGTATTAGATGTTTTGGGTTTTTTTCATAAGGCAGCAGGGCTGTTTTTTCCTTAACTCAGAGCAAAATAGTGTCCTTGAATGTTAATCTCCTTCTTAAACTGGATTTGCTTACAACTTACAGTAATGAAATGTGTTTGTATGTTCATTATACACATAAAAAAAGGGTTCAGAAAGAGGAGCAGAAGGAAGTTTTGAGCAGGAAGCTGGACTAGATAACCTTTTGAGGTCCCTTCCAGCCTGAATTATCCTATAGTCTATCTGAGGTGGCTTACAAATACTAGTGCCACAGGGAGACATTGAGTTAATGGTTCACTTCTGCATCAAAGTTTGATTCAAGTCATCCATGAAATGGGTTCATTGGTCTTTGCCTGAAGGCACAGCTTTGATCCTGCAAGCTTCTTTGCTGAGGTAGTCAGCTGTAGAGCTTCACCAAATGCAACTAGTCACCCCTCTTCACCTACGGCAATCTAGACATTAAACTGTGCGGGCCGTCGCACTCATTTCACTTAGAGCTTCTATCTGACCTTAAGCCAGTTCTTGAGGAATTAACCATTAGTGTGTTGTTAGGACACCTGACCCAAAACTGTCTTACGCCTAGGAACAATTACTTGGTTTCTGCTCTTGGGAATCCAGTGATATCCACAATCTGTTGGAAGAAGTTGTACCTGTGAGATCACTGTTTAAATAAGCTCCCTTTGGAGAGCAGTGCACCTGCAGTATAGAAACTCTGATTCTAGTTGGAGGTCTAATTATGACCTCTAAATTATGAGGTCTAGCTGTATTTTATCTTTAAAATATCTTTATGAGTCATCCATGTTCGATTTTATTGCTAGAAAAATCTATTAGGAACAAATTAGTAAACAATAAAAGTCAACTTCACCAGAAGTTACTTCAGTGGGTTAAAAAGAAACCAAACACTGTATTTGTACTATGTACAGTAAAACGATCATTTTTCTCTGTAAATAATTTTCAGAACATAAAGTAAGTGCTACTTTCTGACCATGGCGAGTGAATACTGCTTTGGCTGCAGCAGTTGAAATCATAGCTTGTTTCCCACTCTCACTCCTGTCTGTTTGCGGATTGTAGTGTGCATGGAAGCACTTTTGATGTTCTCATGTTTTCTAATGATTCTCAAAAGAGATTCCAAAACTGAGATTCTAGACATAGGTATGACAGTATCTTTCTGTATGGGTGGTATGCTCTTTTAGTTGGAGTTAAATGGAGTTAACTAGATAGTGGTCAGAATCTGTTTTCTCTGCTCAGCAGCAAGAAAACTAAGATGATAAAAGAAGGAATTTTGTTGTACTGTAGAGAGATCAATTACTGTGGGAATCACTTGACTATATGTTTGTATTTTAGTTAAAAATGAAATCTTGATTAAAAGCAATCAGCAGAGAAACAAAACAGAAGTAAGCAGAGGATTGCAAAGTGGAGAAAGGATATAAATCTTCCGATATCTCCTGGACCTGTGAACATATGAAATACAACTGATACTCTTGCAACTCATTGTGTAGACAGTGACTTCACGGGCAAGCTACTGTCGTATGTTGGATACAACAGTGAAATTTCACAGTTAGAACTTTGTGAAATGCAAAACAAAGTTACCATGGAAATGAGTTTATACATCACTGCTCAAAATAAAAAGATTTAATTATTTTAGGACTGTAGCTGCTGATTCTTCTCCAGGAAGTGCATAGTCTCCTACATCAGCATCAGGGACAAAAAAAAGCCTTATCATTGGTATTTTTATTTCACCTTTGACTGATTTAGACAACTCTTGACTAAACTATTCTGTAACATGAAAATATTTTAGCATCTTGTAAATAAAATTGAAATTCAGCCAAAAAAATACTTCATGAAGAAACAGGGGAATGTCCGTACTTCTTACTTGAAACTGAAAACTGTTTTCTTTAATAGTTAGAAATGGAAATTCTCTGAGGTGCTTTGACTAAAAAGGGAAAAATGGGTAATATAAAGCTGCAGATTTAATCTGTAGCCAGAGAACTGAGAAAAACATAGTTACCAATCTATTCAGCAGTATTTGCAAGAAAAAATTCCACTTCCTTCTGTTCTTTTTATAAAGCATGGACATACCTGCAAATGATAAAAGTTAGGTAACAATTTTTAGAAAATATCAGCAGTTTTTGTATGATAAATATAACTGTTTATTACTGATCTTTTCCCAGGAACAGACCATTTTTTTCCTCATTTAGTAATTTTGAAAACAGGCCTACAATTTTACACACTATTTTGCATTAGAGGGTATGTTTCATCCTATTAGTGTTCTCTCTTCATTCTTTTAATTACAGTTTTACGTTTTTATCTATATTCTAATTTCCATGGAATTAGACATGCTAATCCATCCTTTAATAATATGTTTACATTTTACCTCTTTCAGGATGGGAGTAAATTTGGGTGCATTTTAATTCATCTTTCCCTTCTATGTTTTCTGAAGTTTGCATTGCAGATTGATATATTTTTTGAATATATGCATATATCTGTACCTATATAAAGATGTGTATCATAACACGCACACTGAGGATCGATGAAACCTCAGTGTAGTTTTATGGATCCTCAGGCGCTATTTCTTTCAGAAGTAATTATTGCTGCTGTGAGTGCAGGGTAACAAAAAATGTTAAATGGATGTCTTAGGAACTATTGGTAGTGTAGCCACTCCTGGGACTACTGGAATGTATTCCCTTGCAGAAGGGAATTGAGTATGGGATAGCTTCCTGTGCCAGTGCAACAATCACTTGCTCAATTTTTGCCAATATTGCAGGAATGTCTTCAGCCAGCTCCTTAGCCCTCTTTTTGTAAACATTTCTGTCCTAGGGAGAAGTGTACTTAAGTTAGCAAAGGGTGATATTAATAGTTGCATGTAGACAAACCTTCTGTCTTCCAGACATCTGCACTGCCCCCTCCCCCCCCCCCCCCCCCCCCCGCGCGTTAATCACTTTAATAAGAGTTATGAAGCCAAAAGGGAAGGCATATGGACATATATTAAAGTGTCCCTTAAAGAAACAGAATGCAGGAGCTTCCCTAGTAGGTCAGACTTGTTGTCTGCGTGTGTGCTGTGGCTGTAACTGCCACAAAGTACAAGAAACGCATTGGGAGCCATGGGGTAGTCAGCTCTCAGAATAGTGCTTTGTGTCCTGAGACTAACTATTTTATATCCAGAAGTATCAGGACTTGTATCCCTTTATTTTCTGTTTAGTTGGCATGCCTCATTAGAAACAGAAACCATGTGTCAACTACATGATTGTTTCAGTTAATGTGGTCTCCCAGGGGGGGTTGTGCTGGTGTGTTCTAGCTTTTTTTCTTTAATTGCTTTGGAAATACCAACATGTAAGGTATTAAAACCTAATTCAGCAAGGTGCTTAAGCAAGTACCATCTTACATACATATAGTCACGCTAATTTTGGCCAGAGTGCTCATAGGTTTAATATCTTGGTCTACCAAAGCTAAAATGCTTTAAAAGCCTTTTTGTGATAAGGCTCATGTTTAGGATGCAGATGTCCTCTGATGAATGTTGCTGCAGCAGTTCCTGACATTATATCACCATTGTTTGTGCCTTAGGTTAACGTGCCCATATGAGAGTTGACAGAGCAGGATGTGTGTGCACATCTCCCCTTTCTCAGCTGACAGGTTGGCATCTCCTGCTAAGCTACTATTGTGAGTGACCTCTATGGAAAGGTTGAGGTTGACAGCTTGGGGCAGTAACGTCTTAAGTTGCAAAATTCCTCTGAGGATACATCAGTACTTAGAGAACTACCACGAAAAGTATGAGTGAACAAAGAGCTGCAGATTAGAGGACTTTTGTGCGAGGAACACCTTTCCATATTTTTAGGACCCTCCTTTTAGACACCCAGCATGGCAACAGGCATTTGCGATTTGAGTGTGCCTTGTACCCATTGTGTAGGCTCAAAGAATTGTGTAATGTTAAATCTGACCTCCAGGATCTAGCCCAAGAAAGTGTGCCAGGACATTAGGTTGCTAGTTAGTAAGATTTAAGTGTGGGATTCAGTTACTCTGTAAGTACTGGTATTTTATTTCCCTTTTTAAGTTGCACTAATGATCTACAATCTCACTTTTAATTTGAAGCTTTGCTTTCTCATATTAATTTTCTTCATTTTACATGCTTGTGCAGTGAGGGGATTTTGCATATTTTTCTTTATTTTTAAAGAAAAAATGTGACAAGAATGGATGGAGACCACCATTCTCTTCCACAAAGGAGCAGGCAGCAAGATAGTTCTTGGCAATTAAAACTTAAGATGTAGTATTACAGGCTGTAAAAGATAATGACCCATTATAAAAGGCTTCAGGATTCAAAGACTCCACCTTTTCCTTAAGCCTTACTAGTTGTACTGTATCAGACCCATGAAGCTGAAGCAGACAGATGTCTTCACGACAGACAGATTCCCCACTGGGCACTGTCACAAAGATCTGCTGAGCTGTTAGTCTAGCAAGGTTTATTAATGGTGAGGTGAAATCTGAAGTACCTTTGAGAAAAATTAGTAGAAATCTAAATGAGAACTAACCTGTGTGAGATTATTGCCTTGGATTTTGTTCATTATCATGTTATTCAGCTTTCCATTGGTATTAACTTGGGCAAAGGTCCTTCTTGGTGAAATGCTAGTTTTGGATGAGTTTCAGATTTGCTAAAAATGGTCAACCAAGTATTTGTCATGGATACTTTCTGCTCAAAAGGGACAGTAGTTGGAGAAGGAAACCTAGAGAGTTCAAAGCAACATTGAAACTGTCTCTACAGGCAAGAATCTCTGAAACGAAATGTTGGTGCAAAGGTTAGTTCAAGAGTGATTACTTTGTTGTTTATAAGAAAACTGGCACAACCACATGCTGATCCTTTCTCGGGTGTTGCAATTACTTGTTATCCCTCAGTCTTGACAGTATTTTCGTAACCTTTCTTCAAGTCTGCCCTTTTTCTACAGCATTTCCCTATTGTAACATACCTATATTCTAGTGATCTTGCTATTATAGCAGCTTGTAACTAAGAGAGGTTAGAGGGCAGTCTGTCATCAGAAACCATACTGAAGATATGCTATTACACTGAGGATGAAAAAGGAAATCATCAAGCCATTTATTGCACTTACCGGAGTTTAGTTAATGATTCTGGAAATGAAAGGCACCAATGCTGGTGTGGTATGAATCTTTTTTGGGGGTACTGTCTGAGTTCTTTCCTACAGCGATGTTCCATATGAGGATATTTGAGATTGCAGAAGGATAACATGCAGAAACACTTTATAGTGGCATTTGACTTTTCACTGTCTTGCATTTCTAAAACTAGCACTTTTAACTCATCGCTGCATGTTAAAGGCAAAACACCCGAGTCTGAGAGCCAGTCACTACTGAAGTTGCTGGAATTGTATCAATGTTGCCATGCTGGTTTTGTGTCAGAGCTGTAATTTCAAAGTTACTCTATTGTTAGGCCTCCATTTGCACATAGCTCTGTAGTCCTTGTGTAAGAAAAGAAAATCTGGAGAGTCTTGCAGTGACACACGGTTTTCAGGGCAGCTCAGGTGTGAATTGTGTCTACCAGTGACTGGAATCTGAGCTGGCCTGCAGAAGGTGGAGTGTATGTGAGGGCATTCACAAACCGCTTCAGAAAAGCAATGTGTTGCACATAACTAAGGTCAATTCCCTTTTCTTGGTGGATCACTTCAACTGAAATTTTCTCTTATCTGTAATTTAAGAACCACAAAGATATGGTAATATCAATTTCTACGTGTTGTACTTTAATTCAGTTTTTTCTTTTAACTTTTGTGTTTATCATTGAAATACATGGCGGTAGGTAGAAGAGAGTCCTCTAAATGTTAGGCTGGACCTTGGTTTCGAATAAATAATGTTGTGAGTATGATTTGTTTTTCAAAGAATGCTGGTCTTTTCTGAGGAAAAAGTGACAACTGCTCTGAGCATTTGAAACAGAATCAATTCATCCTAACTTTGAAACAGGCTGTAACTTGTAATAACCTCTAATACATTACTGATAAACATACTATCCATAAAGTATTCCCATTTGTATGTGTGCTTTTCATTTTTCCAGCAATTTTAGGAGTTACGAAAGGCATGAGGTTTCAGTTACAACATTATGGTCATACACACAACACCTCACACACTGTTGCACCTGTCTTTCTGGCAGCAGCATGTTTTGTTTTCCAAGGGATTGCATTAATATTTCAGGATATCTCACTTTGCTTTTAAAATTGTTACCTATATCTAGTTTCCTGATCCTTCTTTATATTGTTCTGTCTTTGATTGCATCTATATCTGGGGAAAGAATGGAATAGGAAAGATAGCAATTTAATTAGTGGTGATAGCCAGAGGGTATGACTGTCATCACCAGAAAGAATGGCTGCTTTCCAGTTGTAGCAGCAGAACGAGCAAAACTGTATCACCCAATTTATCTACCTGTTATTACACTCTGTGATCAACACACATGGGAATTCCCATACTTACCAGGTGATTCATTAGTCTGCAGCAAGACTATCGAACCTTTTCACAAATATTTTCAGGTTTTCCATTTGCAGCTCTTCCATTTTGTCACATCTTGTTTCCCCTAACTTGGACTCTAGAGAGATCTGTACAACATGCCTATGCAGATTAGTTTTGCTATTAATGCATGTCCCCTGTAACTGATGTGTCCTCCTTCCATTCTGACTAAACTGCTGAATTGTTTTTGGTGAGTTAAAAATGAGCTCTGCTGTTATTTTCCCTTCAATAGGGATGTACATTTCTAATTTCCTGTTAGAGAAGTTGTTTATTAAAAAATACGTCCATTCATTATTTATGCTTATGAAGGTGGAGCAACTTCATATGCAGAACATAATGAGCACTTGGAATTGTTTCGATCTAGTTTTCTCTAGGTAAACTCTTCACTAATAGAAGATTCCAAAAACTCTTTTAGACTCTCAGCATCAAAGACTAAGTGAATTTCATGATTCAGCTAGGATTTCAGTGCAGTGCAAATAATTTGAAATACCTTTCTCAAACACCACTTTTTATGCTAATTTTGCTTGGGGTTATTTAGGGGGGAGGTAGCATGAAATGCAAAATATTTCATGAATAAATTAAATAACTGAAGCATAGAACTTCTCCCTCAGTTTGGGGGCTTTATAGAAAAGCAACACGCTGAAAAAAATTCTTCTTCTGGCTGCACATTAAGATATTGAGAAGAGAATGGAAAATATCTATCATTTGAACAAGCATCTCAGAAAAGGTTTCTTGTGGCAATCTGTCATCTGTCTCTGGTATTTTGAGGTGGTTGCATTAGTCACTCTGAGGTAGCTCTTCCCATTGCTGGTCTGCCCTTTACATCCTATTCCATCTCTTCAAAAACCTGGGAAACAGGACCCCTTGCCAGGTTAGGGTTCTAGATTAGCTTCAGTTTCACTAAAAATGCAGATTAGGATGTGGTCCACATACTAGCAATGACAGAGCCATTCTTTTGGAAATTGGATACATATTTTGGTAATAAAACATCTGAAGTAATAATGCTTTGAAAACCCAATTGCATTTTCAGCTGCTGTATTATAATGCTCTATCTACTCTTTCTCTAATGTTACATTTCCATCTTGTTTATACACATGTGTGAATTAAGAACAGAAGAGATAATGCAAGGATTTTCAAGAAATTGTAATGATCATTCAGGTTCTGAACATGTGAAATCTCAAGAATGTTCTCTTTTTATAAGACAAGTATTTGTTTGACTCCTAGAGTACTCCATTCCCTATTTTCTTTGTTCCACCTCATTTCTAAAGAGTGGAACAATATTCTTTGTGTTGCTCTTGCTCTGCTGAAAGTTGATATGCAGCCAGATCCTTTCAAAAGTGTTACATTCATATAATAAAAATATGTAGTGATAGAAATACAAACTCCTGCTCCAGGCTAGTATTTTTGGCTCTGTAGAACACTTTTGAACATGAACAACTATGTATCTTCCATTTAACCATCATCTTAATTTAATTTCACTCGACCTAAGGAGCTGACAGCATTAATCCTTCATATTGATTAACCAGATGGAAAACACTTCTTCACATGATAGTAAAGTGGCAGATTTATATCTGGAAAACAAGTACTGATGTGTTTAATTTGCTTGCAAATTGAACTGATAAGGTACAGATTATTTAGACCGAAGTTGGAAGTTAGTTCTCATTTACTAGCCATTCTTGCTCAGACCATTAACAAAGACTCTAGACAATCAACAGTTTCGTGGATTTTTAATTGTATTTCCATAGGTAAAACAAGTAGTTTCCACATGAAGTGCATACATACTTTTTATAGATATAAAAAATATACACACAAAATATGTACACACACTTTGTGTACTCTTAAGACTTTCCTCAAATTTGTTTTTACTGATAATTTAAATAAATGAGACAACTGTCAGATTTCTTCTGAATCTAGGTTATTCTTCTCTCATTCTGTATTGCATCTTCCTCAAAGAGGAACAGGCATCTCCAGTGATAAATGTGTAACCTCTGTCTGCCTATGTAACTTTCAAAACCCTGGATTTAGAGTTAAAAAGAGCATCACCTGATCTAGCTTCAATTAACAATTTGCAGAATGGTCTTCCTTGTCCCCTTAATAGAGAAAGTCTCCCATAACACGGAAATTAGCAGATGCAATGGAAACAAAAAGAGTCTTTGAAATTAAAAGAGAGTAAGAATTATAATCCTTAACTTATCCATTATCACTCTCCCCCTTCTGTTTAAGCCTCTTTGCTGCAATAATCAAAACTGCAGTTGCTTAGTTACCGATAAACCTACATTGTATATTCATTCCATTATTTTCCTGCAGGCCCTAGAATTACCTTTTGACCATGATACGGCTTGTCCAGTGATTGACAAGTGTTCTGATAGCTTGTTTCACAGCTTTCTTGCATCTTAGGTACTGAATTGCTGGAGGCATAAGCTATGCAGAGAGAAAATCAAGCCTTATCAGTGCTTCCCAAATTCTTGTTCAGGTTTTTCCTCTTGAGGTTCTTCCTGCCTTTACTGATTTAATTAATGCTTCTGTGTCCCTAGGTTACATACCTGCTGACTTTAAATCTGTTGCCATTTATCCGTTATTAAAGTAACATTCTATGCCTGATGACTTGGCTGACAGCTATAGAACTACTGCCAAACTCCCATTCCCATCAGAGATCCTTGGAAACAAGGACATTAAAGATTTTATTTTTCGTAATGAAAAGGAATAAAATTTATTTTAACAGTTTAAACTCTGACATCCTGAAGCTCTTTAGAAGCTAATTAACTTACATTGCGTTGACTTGGATATTATCATTTCTCTTTTCATTCACGCCACTGTTGCATTGGAAAAGAAACTCTTCTAAGAGCCACTTGACTCTGCTTTTAATGGTGTAGTTAAGGAAGGTAACCAATGGAACAGGTAATATCCTTAGCCTTAAACTTGTTTCTCTTGCTCTGGCCATCTTGCTTTGAAGTTCAAAGTCACATCTGTTCTCAAATAACTCCCTGTCCAAGGGATGACCATATGTCAGAGTAAAAGGGGACTTGTAGCAAAATCAAGAGGAAAGCATTACCATCTCTATGAGCTTCCTGACATTGGGGAAGATCCATTGTACAGCCTGATCTGTGAAAGAGAAAGATCACGTCCTCTTCTGAATAAAACCAAATCTTTAGCTATTACATATTATATTAAAACAATGTACAGTAGTTCTCATTAGCCTCCCTGTAACTCATCAAGCTTAATGACTGTTTCCTCCACATAGTTGCCCACTCTGCTTCAACTAGAGTGGGTTTTTCAGTCGTTTTCCAATCACAGGTTAGATTTTCTAAGAGAAGTGGATGTCTGTATAATAGATTTAAAACTATTGATGAGAGACTTGCATCTCTCAATTAACTCTTCCTGAGGTTGTAGAAGCAACCCATAGGCCTTTCGATGTCTGCAGATCACAAGTGGAAAACCTTGAGACTAGGATCCTATGGGGCTAGTAGGATTGGTTTAGGAGACAGTATGTTCCTGTCTCTTTCCATTTCTATATAGCTTTCTTCAGTATTTCTATACTAGCATTTCTGCACTCCCCCCGTTTTTGTCTTTTTGTAACCTGAAGCTTTAATTAAATACACAAATTTTCATTTACTGAGCATCAAATATAAGGATAACACATGAAATAAATGGATGTAAAGTTCCATAAAGAGTGGTTAATGTTCGCAACTTCATCTCAGCCTAAATCCAGCTGCGCTTTCAAAATGCTCAGAGGTCATCAAATTAAATTAGCAGGAGGTAGATGCAAAACAAGCAAAAAGGGTTTGTTCTTCATACAATATAAAATGTTACAGAATGCCTTTCTGCAGATTGTTGAGAGTCCTAAAAATTTACATGTGTAAAAAGTGACTGGGAAACGTAATGAAAAAAAAAGTATCCACTGAGAAGTATTAAATAGAAAGATGTCATACTTGACTCAGGAAATCCTGAACTGTAATGTAAACTGCTGGAAGTCAGGAGAGTACAAGGTCAATGTGTTTTTATACTCTTCTTTTGTACAGTGTCTTAGACTGTTCTTATACTATTCTTAAAACTGCTCCTACTTCTGAGCTTCTCTGCCCATTGTGAGAGATAAGATTCAGGGTGATCGTGTATTATTCTTATTTTGCCATTTAAGTGCTTTTTCCCCTTGACTTTGTCTTTCTATTGGACTGCTTCAGGATTATCTCCTTGGTTAAACATTTGTTATCCATAATGCTTTAATAATAGATATTATTCTAGATGTATTCATTCAGACGTTACTACTCTGTAGATGACACAGGTGTTTCTGTTGAAATTTTTATGCCTGATTTGATTTAATCTTTTTAACAATGTTTGTCCAAGATTTAACATTTGAATGAATAAAATTAAAATGAACCTCAGCATTTGAAAACTAAGTTTGGCAATCCCATCTGCCATAAAATTTCTTGTTTTAAATGCAGCAATTTTTGAAAGCATTGAAATCCCCAAATTACGACTTTGCTCAGTAAGATTGGCGTCAATTCCTTTTTTTTTTCTTTTAACAATCTTACATGTTTTAAGCTCCAATTGTAGTTGTATTTATAAGTAGTTTTTATATTTTTGGAAGATGACAACTATGCAAGTAATCTGCTGTCATCATAATTGTAACATGTAGAGTCTGAAGTACACTGAATAATTCCTGCAAGTATTGACCAAAAAACGTCTTCAGCTTCCTTTTTCCCCACTATATTTGAACAAGTTGTGAAACAGGATCTCAGAAACTTCTAAATAGGTGTTTATTGTCATTACAGGAGGAGGCCATGTCTAGGTTGGAATAGTACAAAATGCCATTTCAGTTGACAGCTAAGAGTGTACAGTGAATGAATCCACAGTTTGCCATACAAATAGACATGGAAACAAGTAAAACTGGAGTTAAAAGTAGAAAAACAATTTTAAGTTAAGCTGTATGTATATTCTACTGTAAATGAAAACTTTTAGAATCCTTTGATTCTTTTCAGAAGTTTGCTGGTATTTCAAAAAGGTTGAAAGAAGACTAGATGTATATGAGCTGCTTTACTCTTTTATGAAATGAGTACCCTGTTTAGATACTAAGCATGCACAGGGAGAGAGTTTCAGATACTAGTACTGTTATGTCAGGAGCTGGAGTCAATTGTACATTTATCGAGAAAAAAAAAGCTGTAGCCAAGTATTGCCTAAATGTCCAAAATAAACATTCATGGGGAAATGCCATTTAGGAATAATTTTTCAACTCAGGTTTTTAGAAAGTTTCGTTCTTCAGTCTCAATTAAACACAGAAATGAACCTCCAAATTTTCCATGTAATAATTTTTCATTTTTAAACTTAGAAAATTAAAATAAAAATACTTTTAAAAGTTTAAATGCCTGCAACAGAAATATTTCAAAATTATTCAATAAGTTTTCTAACATACTGAATCAAAAGTAATTATGTTTCACAAAGCACATGTCCAAGTCTGCCTTTTTTTAATCTGAATTCAGCTCTTTCTCTGGTAGAAGAGGTGGGACAGTAGTGGGAAAACTGTGTCTAGCTCAGCTGGTCTCTGTAGAAATTTAGCTGTGGTGTGGACTGACAAGATAGCTAATATATCCACTGTTCTGTGTCTGCCACTGCATTCTCCAATATGGTTTTCTTGGAATAGAGTAAAACTTTCTTGCTCCTTCAGCTTAGTCTTTGCTGGTGTCTTTTGTTATTAACCTTGTCCTAATGTCTGTATTGGAGGAAGACAGCCTTGATTTGTCTAGAGGAATCCAAACTCCAACTGTCTGCTCCATACAAAGATGCTCATTTTGGAAGAAGACAAACAGTCTCTTTTTCCTGTTTGTTGTCATTGACAGTAGTTTGCTACATCTGTTCTGGGCTGCTCCTTTGTTTTTGCCACATCGAGTCTCCCATCATCTCTGTACTGACTACCAGAGAGGAGGTTGACTGCTCATTTCAAGCTGCCTCAGGCCAGATTTTCTGTTGCCAGGGTTTCATGACAGTTTCTGTGCTGGTTTCTGCCTGTCTTGAGAGTATAGTGGATCAGGTCCCGGTATAATATGGGAATGCAGTTCAGGTGGATCACCTCATGTATTGGTCTTTTTGCATTTTCAGAAGGTAATTTTTGAAAAGGTTTAGGCATAATCCTATTGCTGTAGTTTCAGAACCAGGGAATTACATGTTGAACATTGCTACTCACTTGGGTTTGCTCCAAATCACGGCAACACAGTGACAATGGCAGATTAAATTCCCTTCTGTTCCTTGTTACAATTTTCAGTTAATAATCAACATGCTGAAGATGTGGCAGTCCTGGTTGATGCCTTTTAGCACGAGTGGCCTAGGTATCAGATTTCGCTCGGCATAAAGGGATACAGATTTGTGAGGGTCCTGCAGTCATCTGTCTTCCTAAAAATCACTTCTTCTGATACAGTTTGAGACAATTTCAAGACTGTATTTAAAAGAGACTTAGGGTTCCACTGGCAATAATGCTAGGTGTTAAGGCTGGGGCACGTTGGCAGAACATAACTGGGAAAGCGTTTTCTTTTTGCATTGTACTTCACTCTGGCTAGTGTTATAAATCTACTGGTTTAATAATTATTCATATTCACACACACAATAAAAGGAGGTGTATCTGACTTGATAGTTTTTGTTTTAAGTTTCCTAGTTTCTAGCTTCAACTGCTTCTTTTATCTTCACTTTGTGTCTTCATTTATATTCAGGGGAACCTCATTCAAATCCAGCAAGCAATTACACTGTGGTGTAACCATGAATAATATTGCTGTTTACACACACTTAAGATAGCCCATTTCTTGACAATGAATGATATTATGTAGATTGATACTATCTATTTTTTTTTAATTCTGTCTGACTTGCTATCCTTCTTTCCGGGCACTTATGAAATCTGTCTTCATTGCAACCTTCCATTAAAACTGGAGATGATGTTTTATCCAATGACGTATATTCTGCTAGTGCTTACAAAGCTGGAGGGTGCACGCAAGCTGCATAAAGTCACTTAGAGAAAGACAGAGTATGGTGAGAGAAAATCACAAAGAGCTCATCTATGGATAATGTGTGGAAGTGAAAATGTTTTATTAAAGGCAACCTTTCATCCTTTAAAGCACAGAACTAACACTGAAATCAAGAGAAATCTCATGTATAAAAGCTCATGGGCTAGTTAGATGGCTGTAAGTTGTTCTTAGGGGACTGTTACAACAGGCTGCTTGCCTTTATTATTGGTTACAGAGGACAAACAAAAGGGAAAAAAAAAATTATCTTTTATGACCTGAGTGAATGTGATTTCATGAATTTCAGTTGAGGAAGCTCCCTCCAGGATCAGAATGCAGCTTTTATTTCAGTTTGGTCACCATAAAAAAAGTTTAAGAAAAATCTCTTTCTAAAACAAAAGTCTCTTCCTTGCACTTTTTTTTTTTTAGCAATATGCCCCTTACCATGCATCGGTTTTGCAGAGAATGAAGAGACTGATCATTTTGAATGTATTTATGTATGGTGCAATTCCTTCTTCTGATTGATGCTATAGTAATCATTTTCCCCAGTTAAGAAGTAAAGATGTGTACTTCCAATCTGAAAATAGGTTTGTTTGGATTAAGAAGTTACCACTGAAAAGAAAGATTCATACAAATTGAAAATTATACAGAAACAGGAGCAATATGTCAACAAAACGTGAAAATTTATGAAGGTCGTCTAAGTGATCCCAGATCACCTTAAGTTGCTCAGGTCTTTCAGAACCCACCACTTGTTACCAGTGACCACTTTTGTTCAGAAAACTAGGATTAGCCGCTGGTATAGCTTGAAAAAAGGCTCTTCACTTTACTCTCCCTTTTCCTTACTTTTTTTTCCTTTCCAGAATGTTTATTGAATGGCATTTTATTAAAAAAGGAAGAAAAATGAGAGAAAAAGATATTTAGTAATATTGATAAGTCTGCAATTGTCTTACAACTTTGTAGTTTCGTTTGCTTAGAAGATAGTGCCCATTGGAAAAGGCAAATGATACACGTAGAAATGGAAATAACTTAATATGCAAGCTAGGATTTCCTACTATATATTACTTTAATACTTCATGTGAATAATGAATAAAATTAATGCAATATCAGATAGTATGGTAGACCACAGAATAAAAGATTTCAGGTAATTCTTCTTTTTGTTGAGGTTAGAACAGTTATTGCAACACAAGCAACTTGCTACAGAAGTCAATATTGGGCAAAACAGCTCTACCAGAAACTGAACTCAGCGTGTGGACAGCAGCTTGTTGTACTGGGTTAAGTAATCCAGCAAATTCAGATGCTATCCTTTTGATTTAAATAATTCCATGTGTTTTAAAAAGGTATTTTCTCAGCTAGTGCTCAGTGCCATAAGATGCTTAAGAACGTGCTTAGATTTAAGTCCAGAGCCTCTGCCCTTAACTGTCAGATAACTGTCAGATATAAGGCATATGCTTAAATACCTTGCTGAGTAAGTCATCAGGTTCAAGCTAATCCTTATGGAGGTCAGTAGGAAAGTATCTATAAGGATTACATTTGGGCATGACGCTGCCCCTTCTTGAAATAAATACCTCTGAAGTGATCCTGCTGGCATCAGCGGTGAAGCATTTTACTACTTTTGTCTAGAATTTACAATGATTTTTAAAATATTAATCCAATTTATACTTCTTTAAGCAACTCTGTTTCTCTTCAAGAGTTAAGCTCATGCATATAAACTCTGTAAATTATGGTTGCCAGCATTATTCAGCAAATATCACCGCTTTCCCTGTGAAATAGCTGAATAATTGTTTTACCTTTACGCTTTTAAATATGAAATGACCAATTCTGTAGTGTAATGAGGTCAACGAGCTATCTCTAAGTTGCAGAGTAGCATGTAGGGGTGCTTGTTATATTTTATATGTAACTGTATTCAACCAGGTCTAGAGATTTATAGAGTATGGTTGTCTGTGAATGGTAATAATAAGACAGAATAAAAAGAAATATGGCATTTCTTTGGCATACATAGGAATTTCTCCCACAGTCTGTCAAGGAAGATGGATTCTCAACAGTACAAATGAGAATAAAAGTCCTGTTTAATGATCCTCTTTCAACACACCTCACAACACTCCACTAGTAGAGACTGTGACATTGGTTTACAAAACTGAAGACAATGATTCTTACACAAACAGCAACCGCAAGGCAAAACAACATCAAAGAAAGCATTGACAGCAGATAGGAAATTAGTGGCCAAAACTTATGTGAAGTTCTAGAGTAGGTAATGATTGCTGTTCTTCAGAAGCAGGTTCACAGTCATATCTGTAGTTTGTATTATTTAAGCCAACGTATTTCACATTTGAAAGATAAAATACCTGGGAGGAAACAGTTCATCCTAGAAAACAGTATTTTTTTGTTTTAATTTTTTTAGAAAAGACTTTAAGGGATAAAATTAGAATAATCACAGCTACTGCTAATTTGAGTTTCCTGATGTGGTCCCATTTCTTAGTGGTGAACTTACTGTGAAAATAATTAACATGCTTGGGTTTTTTCTGTTGCAAATGTGAGGTACTTGCAATTAGATTTTTAAACAGTTTTTCTGCTTCATCAGTAAAAATGTATACAGGCATGCTTTATGACTTTGGGCTATGCTTTTTACATGCACATCTGTACTGTTGATATAAATTGAACTTACATTTATTTTAGAGTGCTTTTCTCCATAGTGGGTTAATAGCAATAGCCTGGATCGCTGGAGTTTCCCGAAAGAGGAAAGAAGTCTCTTCTGTCAGTCTCACTAGTTTTTACGAATGTCTCTGTTGCAGTCAGGAGTCTGATGTAGGCAGCAGCCCAGAACTCAAAACCAGCCCAGAACAGTACATACTTGCAGGATTAACCCTCAGAGGATTACCCACAGAGTGCATGTGGACAACTAATAAACACCAAACTAGCTGTTTTAAACATGTTACTGACATGTACTGTTGTAACAGTGGTAATTATTAAGAAATTTCATTATGTATTAATGTATTACAATCTTGACTTAGGAAAATAAGAAGAGAAAGACTCTAGGCTACCTTTTTTCACCCTGTCCTTTGTAGGGTGATGGCAACATTTCCTCGAATATAATTTAGAGCTGTTTTTAAATTATAGATGTAGCAGTGCATAAGGTTTCCTTATTTTTTTTCTGTTGCATCCCTGTAATCTTTCTCAGAGGAGTCTTTACTTGAGCAGATGAGTCCATCCTCTGTGCTGTCAAAAGAATGGGAGGTTACACTTTAAGTTATTCAGTTATGCTTGGAATGTATCTTTTGTTTGCGGGATTTGGTTTTGTGTAATTTCTGCATGCCAGAGCTGTAGGGTTTCATGTTTGTGACATTGCTACTGTATGGCTAATTTATTCTCAAATCCTCCTCTTTCCATAATTTTCTTTTTGTCTGGGAAAGCCCACTGATTTAACTAATGAATCTAGTGCTGATTTCTAAACAGCTGCTAATAATAAGAAAATTGTCTTGATGGTTATTCTTGAGTCTGCAGAATGAGCATGCAAGCAAGTTGTTGGGTCTTTTTTTTACTTTCCAGGATGTTTGGCTTGTTTGGAGAGCTCTCATGTCAAATCCCTTTTATCTGTAATTACAAAGCATTATGATTTCATCTTGGTGCCAAGGGATGGCGAAAGACTGCAGGGAATACTGAAAACCCATTTATTTATCTTAAGGCCAACTTTTGGTCACAGTGACATCATTGCCTAAATTCTCAGTGAATTTATCTGTTTGGAGCTTTAACTCTATGCATGCTTCCCAGGACTGACTAGAGTTTGTATATGAACTCTACTGGGAGCAACTGGGAATATATTCCTTTCCTTTCTCTCTTAATTAGTATGGGCTAGACTATTTGTGCCACGGAACTGACAGTCAAATTACAGATAGATTATTTTTATCTCCACTTTTTAAATGAACCAATGCCACAAAAAAGGAACTGATTCATCCTAAATGACGTAGGAAGTCCATTTCAGACTTATGTTTTTGGAAGCCCAATCTTACTTTTTGGTTCAAATCCTTTCTACCTCCCTTCTGTACTCTTCTACCCTTTCAAATGCTTTCTTGGAATTCAGAGGCATGATTTATTCAGATTATAGCTGTAAGCTGACCTGTAGAGGCAGGCTCTTTCCTTACCTCTGAGATCACATCATCTATGTGGGATGTTATATTGGAGATCAGGATTTTGGCCTTTTAAAGACTGTGACTGACTGCCAGGTAAGGGCATGGAATGAAAGAACTACTGTCAAATGTATGAATGAAGACGATATTGGCAATACATAACAACACCGTTAAAGTAGTTTGCACCCCAGGATTCTTTGGTTCCAGACAGTCTGTAGTGCATCCAAATAGATGTGCTTTTAGCTACTGTGTAAGTCTGTCTGGGGAACATTATGCACTGATTTGCAATTGCCATGTAACAGCACCGAATTTGGGGGAAACTTCAGATACCTTTATGCTATTAATTACAGCTTTAATCTGCTGCTAACTGATAAAAGAAATGTGAGAAAAAAAAACATTCCTAGGAGAATAGACTTTCTGTCCCATCTTTGCTGTGGGCCTTAAAGAAAAAATAGAAGCCTTGTAATGGACTTTCAACGATCACCTAGTCCATCTTTCTTCTTCAAGAAGTGTTCAACAATATCTAAATCATTCTTGACAGAATCAGTTCAATGTTTCTTTAAAATCATTTAGCAATGGAAACTCCCCAGCCTCTGTATATAATCCATTTCATTGCTTGTCATTCCACGCCGTTCAAAAGGTTTTTCTTCTAATACTTGACTAAATCATGCTTACACCAACTAGATTTTTTTTTCCTGTCTCCAGTGGGGTATATTATTTTCCTCTTTTCAGCAACCCTTTACATAGATGTAATCATGTCTCTCCATAGCTGTCTTTTCTCTAGAATAAAAGGAAGAAATACTCTCTAAAATAACAAAGTTTTATTTTATCTTGGCTTTTGCTCACTTCTTTGTCTTTGTAATTTCTAATCATCTGACCATTGCTGTTCCTGATTTCTGGAATTCATTTATGAATTTCTGGACGCTATTTCAGTTAAAGCCTTACCCATATGAGTAGAAGGATTATATGACATTAGAACTCAAAAATACTTTTTGCAGAAAAGTTTCCTAGTCCATCATTTCCTGCCTTGTCTGGTTTTCATGTCCTCATGTTAGTAGCACTTTGCAAATGCCATTGCTGATCTGCAGTGGTCTGAAATAGCTTGGATCATCAAGACCATTATGAATTGCAGTCACGTCTTATGAGAACTTGCTGTCCAAAATTGTTCCTTTTTGCAAGTGTACTCTGTAGTCTGTCCTTTGAGTCATGAATGAAAACACTCACTGAACCCCTGGAAAGTCTTACTCAATGCAACATTTGTGTTTCCCTGATTGCTATTGTTTGAATATCGGAGTTGGCACCCTTTTACAGTAGTTCCATCTAGACAAGTTGTGAGGGAAAAAGTAGTTTGGGGAGGGCTACAGAGATGCTGGAGAACTACATGCATAATCTTCCCCTGTTACATGATGACGTCCCCTTCTGTTCCCACTCAAGAGTCTTTCCTTCTCTTTTCCCCTCATACTTCTGAAGTGAATTTGTGACTTTTTTTCTTTCCTGGCATCACTTATTTACCCTGCAAAACAAGCTAAAGACAATATGAAAATTAGAACCCTCTCTTTATGTCTGAGGCCCCTTTCCTCACCAATGCTTTGATCCCCCTTGGTTTCACACTTGCACTGTTCTCACAAATGCTGTGGTCCAAATAGCAGAACTCTCAAATTGCTGTTGGAGTCTCTGCCTTCTATTAGGATAATGCTAAAGTCTATTGAGATAAATGATCAAAACCAGATTCTCTAAGGAGTGGCAGAAGGACGTCAGCCTTTTAGAGCACAGTGATGTCCTGGGAAGGAGAGGCCTGGCTGCATGTAATTAGAATACTGGATGCAATTACTGACTTTGCTGTTCTGTAAATTGAGCAAATCCTTGAAACTCATTTAGTGTTAGTTTCTGTCTGCTAGGTAATTCTACTTCAAACATAAAATCTTTGGAGAAGGGACTGTATTTCTAAAGTATACATAGTGGAAGCAGCTTCATACTGCCATCTAAAACATGATTTATTGTCAGTTACTGACTATATTGTGTCTTCTTAAAAAAAAAAAAAAAAACACAAAAAACCAAAACCTCTGTGTTCGCTAATTATCAACAGACCAGTGTCAACACCAGTGTTTAGATATGTCACTCCTTACCTGTATTGCCAGTGGTATAAGCAGAGAAGCTGAAGACTTGGAGAATGGCCCAGGTTGGAAGGGACCTTGTAAAAGCCATCTGGTCCAACCTTTCATGGGAAAGGGAGCCTAGATGAGATTATCTAGCACCCTGGCCATTTGCACCTTGAAAACACCCAGTGATGGGAACTCTACCACATCCCTGGGGAGGTTGTTCCTGTAATTGATTGTTCTCACTGTAAAAAAGTTGTTTCTTGCATCGAGATGAAACCTCTCCCGGTGCAACTTGTACCCCACTGCCCCTTGTCTTCTCCATGTGGCTTCTTGTGAAGAGAGAGCCTCTGTTCTCTTTGTAGCCACGCTTTAAGTACTGGAATACTATGATGAGGTCCCCCATGAGCATTCCCTTCTCCAAGGAGAAGAGACCTAACTCTCAGTATTCTGTCTCCACTAGACATGAACTGTTCTGTCCTCTTTTCAGTGACTCTTCGTTACAAATGATATAATCTGTACATAATACGTCTCTTCAGTTGTCTGTTCTGTAGCATAAACAACTATTTTTTAAATTGTTTTCCTCACAGTTTGTTTTCTCTACACTTCTGCTTGTTCATACTGATTGTTTAAGTAATAACTGACTAGAATAATCTTCCTGATTTTTCTCTTTCTTGGTACTCTCCAACTGACCCTTATATCTCTGGACGCATGATGGCCAAGGCTTGGCACAGTATTCTAGCCGAGGCTTTATTACATCTGAGCAGAGTGGGAAGATTACTTTATGCGATTTTCCTATTTGGCTTGATTTTCTTGACTCATAGTCAGTTTGTATAGTTTTATAATTCCCAGCCCTGTGTTTTGAAGATCTGCTGCCTGAGCTGTTATTCTGAAACTTGTATGTCTATGCCATTATTCCTACCTATAATGTATAACTGTGTGTGTGATATTGCGCATTAGTCCTTGGTGCTCCATCCTGTTTATTTCATACCACCATGCTGTATGGTGAGCAATTTTTTATTCTTATTTTGCTTTCCTTTTTTAAGCTGACAGGAGTTACCTGTAAATGTAATACTTTTCCTTACTGACTTAGACAATGAAATACAAATATATTTTGATATTTTAAAGTAAACTTTTGAAGAATGTTGCTTGATTCCTCTTTGTGGTTTATTAGAGGCTTACTGATAACTATGTTGTTCCTTTATGGTCATACTTTACAGTAGGTTAATTTAACCCACATTTCCCAAATTTATTACAAAAATGTGACACAAGCCAGAATAAGAATTCTTGATAAAAAGTGTATGATATCTACTGCTACTTGCCATCTTTTTGATTTGAGACCTCAGCATTAGAAATGAGCAGCTGACTTTTAAGATGTCACTGGGTGAATTCAGGACAGAAAACTGCACCTCTGATCAGAATGCTGCAGGAAATACTTCCAATGCTCACCCACAGAGTGCCAAAAATGCCTTCCCTGTTAGCATCTCAGTCTGAAGTTTTGGATGAGAAACCTATAAAACAGCTTTTTGGCAATTCTTCCTCCTGATGCTGAAAGAATGAGATGAAAACAGATGAGAGCAGAGGGTTCCTTTCTCTATCACAGCTTCAAACCTTACATACAGGAATATGCACAAGGGATATTAGGATTCTGTGTGTATCTGAAACACTGTCTGAAAGGAAAAAGGCATGTCATACAGCTTGAGAGATTGTACAGCTTGAAAATAGTAGAAATCATGATATGGAATAGTATGCTAGGAGATAAGATGCTTTTTATTCCCATCTGTTCTTCAGGAGTTGAATTGGCAGCAAATTCAAAAACCTTTACTAGGCAACAGAAAAGATCAAGAAATATAGTATATGCATAGCAGGGCTTTGGCAGGAGGTAGTGCATGTCCTAGCTGGATAATAGAAGCAGGTCTGGGGATTAACGTAGAACGTGTACTTTACAAATGTTTTTTTTCTAAGATCTCATGCTATGTCAGTTTTTGCAGAGTCTTTATGGCCAATGCTTTTTTGACCTCTAGTTAAAATGCCTTTGAATAGAGGTCTCCAAAAGAAGCCCCAACACTGTATTATTTTTCTGGCATTCATTATTGTGTAACATACGGATATGTCCTTCTGCGGAGGTTGTGTTGTCTGTCTCAGCTGCTATACCACATTGATAAAAATACTGGTTCTCTTCTCACTTGTATATATTAACAGCTTGAGTGTAAGTGAACATATATGCCACAGGTTCTGGAGACATGATCTCTCCAAGAGGGAAAAAAATACCTCTGTTTATTATGGTGTCTTTCATGTGGTTCCCTTGTGCAGCTGACGAAGGGGAAATTAACAGATGGTGTAAAACTTCTGTAGTTATTAACAGGCAGCACTATCAATTCTGGTTTGTTTTTTTTTTTCTTACTGCGGCCTTAGTCACCTCAGAAGTTTTGTAACCTTTCTCATGATCTAGTGGACATTTTTGATAATCTGTCTTTTCCTCAGTTTTCTGTTTATTGACAGGAAAATGGCCATTCTAATATTAACAAACACAAAATCTACCAGCCAAACAGAAACAACCAATCAAACCCCAAAGCCAATGCGGAGCGGAAAGGAAAATATAACATTACATCTTAATAAAGTAATGCCCTCTGTCTGCTTAAACATATTAATGCAAGCTTGCTTCTGATAATGTTGATAATATGCTCTTTGGCTTGCATTTTGTAATGCTGACAGCATTAATGGGAGGTGTTGTACACCGTGCTGTCTTGCTCATGTTTGTCTCTTTTTGCTGCTTCTTTTCTCTCATACGTATATAAGCTGCAATACCTGTTCCTCCCATTTTCAGATAAGACAATAGAAAAGAATTTTCAAGCTGTACTGATTACCGTAATATTTTACAAAGAACAGCCATGCAGCTTTGTATGTCATCTTTTTCTGAAACTGTGACCATCCTAAAAAGTCACTGTTGAAGAGTGAACAAATACAACAGAACGTACTGGAAAGTCATTGGAAACTCAACTTCATCTTTCCCTGAAGTTGATTAAATGCATTGGCTACACTTCAATATCTGTAGTACTTTTGTATGACTTTTGTATACAGTGGTTGTGGCTGTAGTATTATAGGTATGGGGAATGTGATTCGAGCCGGTAAAAAACTTGATATTATCTCTGTACTGAAGTGTTGCATCCCCTCTCTTCCACCTGTTCGCTCACGCTCCACACAGACACAATCTGTTTGCAAATACATGTGTATTCTCTTCCTATTATGAAAAGAAACATGTTTAAAATGGCAGAATAGCTTTTGTGGTGTATATAGAAACTTTTCAAAAAGTAATTTTTTCTATTACTATCCTGTCAAGGAAGTGCAACCCCAAAGATAACTGAACTGTGGTTATCTGTAAATTTGGGGGTGATAAAAGAGGTTTCCTGCTGCATACTCATCTAATACTGCTGCCTTTGGAGAATGATATCTCACCTAATAAAATCATCAATTAATAATAAAATGAATTGTATACAGTGAAGTAACAGCATGAGGAGTACCAGTATTTTAGTGTGACACTGATTTTATGTAGAAACATGAAAAATACCTTCATAGGTAAGCAGCCAAATATTAACTAAAAGTCAAAGAAGCTAAAGTGTGTCTAAGGTAGGAGTTTCCAAGAAGCTAGGCAGCAAATCACAAGGGAATTGGAATTTGGCCTCAAAATGCAATATATTTTGATGCATTTTGTAAAAAGTGATAAGTTTTATACCTGCATTTTAACTTTATGCAGACTTAAGTATCCTAATGGCTATAGTAGCTGTCTTTCACAAGGACTTTGAACATGCACATTGAAGCCAAGCAACGGCCTGAGAGTGGAGTCTTCCCTGTTCATTATGAGTTGTATCAAAGTTACAAGACAACCAGGGAGATGAGATCCTTGCAGGATAATTGCATTTTACTGCAAGACAACGTTGCAGCCTTTTGTTTTGTTGAACTGCAGTCTCAGCAGTGACTGAGTCCAGGAGATCTGTGCAATCCTGCCATGTATCTGCTGCATTTCCTTTCCCATACCATTTAGTTGGTGTCAGATTGAAAAAAATCGCTTGTAGTGAAGCCTAAAAAATTTTGCTTATCAAAGAGTGAATGTGTGTTGTCTGTGGGTTTTGGTCTTCTGCACGCTGACAAGCCTGCCACTAACTCAGCAGTACAGGATCAGGGCCTTTGTTATTAGAGTCATGCTGTACAATGTTGTGTCTCTTGCTGTGTTCAACAGGGCATCTTTGTATGAACGCTCTTAGCCTTGTGCTTTTTAGATGCATCTCTTAGAACAGAAAAAAACCCAAACTCATAAATCACTGTTAGTAAAAACCAGAACAGTTTGCTCTGCATAGGCAGACTTGTGCAGAGCCTTATGCATAATAGCATACACAAGCTGTCTCTGCCTTAATGGATCCTGTCAAGTTGCTCTCTATCATTCTTAGTATTATCATTCCCCAAGCAGTAATGGTAAAATACATTACAGCCTTAAAGGACATTTTTCATCCTTAAAGTTTAGACTGTCTCTTCTTTAGAATGTCACATTCTTTAGTATTTCATTTTCAAAAGCACTAAAGTAAATTAGGGATATAGATTACATCTTCAAAAGTGATAGAAGGCCCCTAAGATATAGCAAGGCAGTTAGGTGGATTTTCCAAATCAGTGTTACCCTTTGATGGTGTTGCAAACACAAATGTTTTAGGGAGTCAGGCTCCAAAGCTCAAGAAACTGGTGTGGAAGATCTTGTAAAATGTGTGTGTGCATACACATGTACACAGAGAGAGAAAGTTTTTTTTCTGAGACCGCTGCATCGGTATGGAAGCTGAGAGCCCAAGTGAGGTGCTGGGTGTGAGGGGATGCTCAGGAAGACGGCAGGAGTTCACTGGAGAACATCAGTTTTGAAAATACCACACAGTTCTCCTGACCTCTTCAAATGGGTGGTGGAAAGCAGCCACCGAACCATGGCATATGGCAAAGCCAGTACTGATGCCACAGTAGTCCAGTCTATCTTTATTTCTCTTTATGTCTTTCAATTGCATGATTTTTTTCATCCCGAGTGTGTGAGGGAGTCAACAGGATGTCTCTGTGCTCAGTAGTCAGTGCTGTCTCCTGCAGAGTGCATATGAAAAATCCCTAGTGAAGTATAACACTGCCTTGAAAAGAGACTGAAGATTAGGCAACCTTGAGCTCTCTCCTTACGCCTGTAAACACAAAGCAAAACCTAGTTTCTCTTCACCTGTGGCAGGGAAAAGAGCACAATTATGATATTTTTGCAATGTTTCTACTGCTTAAAGAAATAGTAAGTAGCAGGTAAAGTCCTCT
>NW_009629388.1:64398-91680 GCF_000690535.1 Cariama cristata
TCCCTTGCAGACCAATTACTTTTGGGGAATTATATGCATCAACATTGGCAAAAGTCTCTCAAATAATAACTACTGTGATTAAAATGTTGGTGTAAGCTCAGATACCAGAGAGTGAAAATGAGGCCAACAGCTGCATGCAGTAAAAAGAAGAACGTGCTTCTGCTCAGGGAGTATTAGTGGCTCCACTGACGCACCTGCTGCTTGATAGGACTTGTTTCCTTGACAAAATAACCCTACCAATGACCACTGAAAAGGCTTGTGATTATTCCTGTTTTTCAGTTCTAGTTTATAGCTGAAACTCAGATTGAGCAGCAGTACTGCCTGACATTCTCTCTTGATTTGAAATCATCACTGTTGATAGCATATTGTACTCCCAGCCTTATTTATTGTGAGAGATGCACACAACAATTGGTGTGCAGGTTCAGAAGATGAACTCTGGCAGTGCAACATCAATCCCTATTAACAAGCAGCGATGCCTCTTACAATTTAAACGCAGAAGTTGTTAAGGGAAGGAAGCTAGTGCTCACTTAGACAAGGTGTAACTGTGTGTGTAACAGTGTGAGTGTATTGTTAAAGCCCTGGGTAGACAGAAAAATGAATTCTACCTTTACTAAAAAAAAAAAAAAAAAAACCCAAAGCATTTTGCAAAATGATTTTGTTTTGGGATGCAAAATTGCCCTCAAGTTACCTGCAGAGAAAAATAGGTACAAAGAGGCTCTTCATGCACCCATGAAGGACCGGACTTACTATAACATTGCTTCATCCACTTAGGTACAAGTAGCAGCTCATTCTTTTCTTTTATGTGAAACAAGAGCAGTGGTGATAGATTGGGGTTCTGGACATATCTCAGCCTCAGGTAAGCTTGAGTCCATAGCTTCTGCTTCCCAGAAAGGGACCCTAAGCTCTGAAGGTGAAAAATGAAATGAAACTGAAGAGAACACCTTGCTTTTGAAACAACACCGTTACCTTGCCAGAAGAACGGTCCTGGGATGAGGAGGGCCTATCCAGCGAGCCCTGGCCTGTTCAGGCATTGTTTATTTGGTAGATTCTGACATAGGAAGAATCCTCAGAACTAGAGTCAGGATTGATTTTTTTTTTTTTAAAAAAAACACAAAAAGTATAGTTTGTTGTCACTGGTGACAAGTAAGTCTGTCTTATGTTTTGCTAACTTGGTAAGAGCCAGCACAGCTGAATGAGGTGTGTTAAATTCTTCATGGTGCATCTTCTGCAGAAGTGTTTACTAGTTTCAGTCAGCTACATTCATCTGATAGCAGCTTTTGTGCAGATATAGGATATAACCAGTATCCTAATTTGTTCCTAACTTTCATTAATGTGGCTGGATGGGGAGGAAAGGCCTGGTTTAATGCTCATGTTCCAGATTGAGTTGGCAGGTATGAGGACACATCTTACTTGCAGGCTGAGCAAATTTGAGTCTGGAAATCTCTAAAGCATGAATTCCAAGAGTTGTTTTTACAGCCACTTTTCAAATTAGAGCTGTATGTTGGTGTTTACATTGAAAGTTTTCCCCTGGGGTTTTAGCTGTAATAGCATTTGCTGGCTCTTTTTTTCCCATCTGTAGGCTGAGATTAGTGTGCTATTATGTCACATTTTTCAAATGAATTGATTTAGTAGTTTAGCATAAAACGTTGAAGTTTATCTTGCCTCATTAGTCACACTCATCTGCCATTGCCCTCCTAAACATGATGCTAGACAATGTATACCAGAAGAGCCAGCTGGGCTGATTGTGCAGTTTGCTAGAGCAGAGCACAAGTGCTACAAGGCGTGTGCTCTGTGAGTAATAACCCAAGCTGCCAGTGACAAATTCACATTGCACAGTCTCTTTCTTCATCTCTTCCAATGTCAATCCTTGACATCAAGCCTGTTGTTGAGAAAACACTGTTCATGTCTTGGGCAAGCACTAGAATAAGCTTGAGTTTGAATCCCAAGCTGTCAGGTTAGACTTCTGCGCTCTTCTATGGGCAACCTAACAGGAACTGCAGAATATGGCATGAAGGATCATCTTGTACATCTCTCCTCTTCATGTGGGTGACAGCTGGACAGAATGGTCAGAACCTGATAAAATGTAATGTAAATACAATGCACATCTTGTAAACCAGGACAGTGTCTTGACTCCAGGTGGCTTTTGGAATAATGCCATCAAATGCTACATCTCTACCAAACCACTGGTAAATTGATAATTTCATCTACAATTAGAAAACCTCAGATTTTGTTCTCCCAAACAGTCTCATTTCTAGAGGATTAGTTACCAGGAATTTTATGAGTGGTTCCTGATGTTTAATACAGCCAACAGTGTTAGTAATAGTTTTACCCCTTTAGAACTTTCTTATTGAACTAATATAGTTTTAAAATTTTTTTTAATTGGGATTTGAATATATTCTGGAAGCTACTTCTCACTCACCGTGTAATGGTATTTCAGAAACAATGCATAGAGCAAGTTGATGTATAACTTGAAATGAACAGGACTTTCATTCAATCCTTTTTTGGCTAAAAACAGCTTTCATACCCAAACTAACATGGCATCTGTACTACTATGTATGTTTTATATTAGTGCTGAAATAAATGACAAAAGTTATCTGAAGTCATATATAATCAATAGACACAATAGTTAGACTTTCCTATTCATAAAAATAACAATGCTCGCTTTTTACCAATGTGGTACTCATCCTATTTTCACGTTGTCAGCACTTGGTGATATATGAGATGATATAATCTAATACAATAATGCTTCCTGTCATAACTGTTTTTAGCAAAATAAAATTATCTGTGCCAAATAGAAAGATGATATAATTACAGTAAAGACTATATTTAACAATGGAAGTCCTTTGTGTATTCAAGTATAGAGACCAGAATTAAATAAAGTGTGCAGGATTGTGTGCAAAAGGGATTTGTGGACTAGGGTTATTTATTTAGTACCCAAAATTCAATAACCATTCTAAAAGAACAGAGCAAAGTATGAATCCTTTCCCAGATCTATTAAAATCTAAAGTCTGAGACACTTCGTAGGTAGTATGGAATGTCATGAGACCTCTATTTATGTAAGTCACCATGTCTTCAGTTTGTGTAAGCTGAGGATCATGCTCAACAGATTTAGTCATGAGAACAGATGTTTCCAGGGTAAAGGGGTCTAAAACAGATAACATTTAGACTTTTAGACTCCGTAGCTCTGTATATGGATCATCTTCATTTCTTGGCAATACATATTTTTGTAGTGCAGTGCATCTGTGTTAATATTGAAGAGCCTTATGGAAGAAATGCTTATGGGAACCCAGTGCAGTTCTTGCTCATGGTGACTAAAGGTTCAGGCTAACATAAGAGAAAAAAACACGCAGAGACACAAAATGAGATGCAGGGATTTTTTTTGAAGGTTTTTATTTCACATATCTTGAAGAACGACAGCCTATGCAGAGGCACTTCTACTAGTGAAGCAGTTGTCCTTTTTGCTATCCGTGATTCCAGTTAGGAATTTGCTGATAGAAACAACCTGTGAATTAGATGGGTTGTTGGTGGAGCTGTAACAGTAAGTTGTGTCTACCGTAGGTTAGGCTTGTATTCCACTGGGCTCCCCAGGCTTCCCTCTGGGTCGCAGGGCTGCCCAGAATTTTTCTGGCACTCTGACCACACTCCATACGTCTCTCCTGAGCCCCCAGGCAGGATGGGGTTCTTTCTGTAGTTGTGCCTGAGGTAGGGAAATGCTCCTGTAACCAGAAGTGGGGCTTCTATGGACTATTTCATTGCATCCATAGAGGCATATAGTGAAAATGAGACTTTTCTGCTGTTTAAAATGGCTAACTCCAGCCACTTCTGAATGGATGTTTTCCCTCTGATAATGTGTCATGGCTTCCTAGGAATCATAAATTGTCTAAAGAATTTGCACCAAGTCATGCACTAAGCTGATTCTGAAGCTAGGTATCCTGATTCTTCTTCTGGAATTCATCCGATACCATTGCAGCAAAGCAAAGAAGCTACCCAAACACTTCTCTCTTTCTGAGGTTCTGTTAATTGTCAGGTTTACAAGCCATTGGCAGTAGTAAAAGCCTGTAAAGGACTTTCTCTTCCAGCAGACTTGGTACACAGACATTGCATGCAGGTTTTTCTGTAACGAGTATATAAAAATTTTGAAGCCATATACACCAGTGTGTCATCTTTTCTTACTGGGTAGTTCCAATCCTGGGATGTGGCTGAAGCCTATTGCAAAACTCCCACATATTCATGAGAACCAAAATCTGGCCCTGTGCATGCTTACGTTTTTTTGTTTCCTCAAAACTGTAATTAACTGATCAAGTGATACAAGCTGTGTGTGGTGCTTGGAGGCTTACAGAATACATGGAGCTTTGCAAGGCTTGTGTGCCTTGTGTGTATTATGTTACGTTGCGTGTAACAGGCATTGCACATATGTAACACATACAACATGCAGCTGCTTTCCAAAGAACCTCTTATTCACAAGACTACCAATGGCAGAGTCAAATCATCATTTGTGCTGAGACAAACTCCACTGGCTGCAGTGAGAGGCTCCAGAAGCTCCGTTAATACTCAAAAATTGGCCCAATGATACAAGTTTAGGAATGAGCCAGCAAGTTGGATTCACATAGAATCAGTTTTATTGCCAGGTAAGAAATTCATATTAATATAGTGAATACATATGTTTACAAATAAACATTCTTAAAAAACAAACAAACATTTTATTGTAGGAAGTATTATTGGTATCATAAACTCTGTAGTTAACAAGTATTAACACGGGTTTACTTACAGAACATATAGTTACTAAAATATTTCCACATAAAATATGCTCAAGTTACACGAAACCTGTGTGAATTAGAGTGCAGCTGTAATGTGTATCTAAAGCATATGGATTAACAGCAACATTCCATAAAGGGTCAAATTAAGTCAGCCAGTTGTGAAGGCAATAAAGATTAAAGGAATAAAACTAAGATAGTGGAGAATCTGGGTTGTGTGCAAAGTATTTGTCCCGTGGGCTTTGTCCACTTCTGATAGTCTTAAAACATATGATCATACAATTTAGCAGCATGCTTATGGAGAGATGCCAGTGCTCTCAGGATGCAAATCAATCTCAATATAGCTAAAAAAAATGATCTCTCCATTTAACCACATTTCAAATTCTTAGCCCTTGCATCTTTGACTAAGAAGAAGCACTGCCAGTCAGTTGAGTGCAGTAAGAAATGCCACTTCCAATTCTTCTTACAACATAACAGTTGTCACTTCTCCCTGCATACTGTTCCAAAACTAATCTCCAGAAGAACTGACAGCTGGTGAGAACGCAACTGTAGTAAGATAGCTAGTTAGGATTTAGCCAAATGACTTGTTTTGGGGGAAGGGCAAAAATTTAAGTTGAAAGACTGAGTGTGTTGCCTGCCATCAGGTTGTTGCAGCACCGCCATTCCATCCCAACTCTGTTTATCTCTGTGGATGTGCTGAAGCCTTTACAGACCCAAGACTGCGAGTCTGTTACCAGCGCCCAGTTCAAGAGCAGTTTTGCTCACATGAACAAGGCATCCTGCTCATCAGAACTACAGCCAAGACCACGAGTCCAATTGTTTGTTTGGTTTAAACCCAGATCTCTTTGGCGTTTGAGGCTAATCCGTTAGTCTCTTCCACCAAATAGTCCACCAAGAGGGAACGCCACTATAGAAAGCCAAACGATAGAGACAATATACCATATAACACTTAGTTGAACTACAAAGAACTACCATGGCTAAAAACAAATACAAAATGAGAGACTAGAGGGAAAAAAGTTTAAATTGGGAAAATGGAGGGGCTAACTAAATAGTCGTGACTCTGCAACCACTGCATGGAAATGGAGTCCAGTTTCCCTTCAGGACAAATAGAGGAGGCAGGGCAGGGCAGAACCCTTGTCATCTTTAGCAAAACATGAGGAAATAGCTTAAAGGAACAGAGGGGTCACTTTGAGAAACAAGACTGTCATTGAACAATAGTAATACAGTAAAGGCACCACCCACGCTTAATTTCAGTCTGAAGCAGTTGAAGATAGGCAAAACATTTAGGTGAAGAAGAAGTCCCGACAGTCTGCAAATTGAGAATTGTTACCATCTGCCCAAAAACAGGAGGACTGAGAGGGAATATTCTGATGCCCTTTTTCCCCCAGCAGCTTTCTGTGTCATATGATATGTCTCTTCTTATTTTGGAGGTTCCCAAAAATTTCAAATCAAACAAAGTAAACTGAAATAAAATCTTCTGCTGTTTGTTATCATCCTGCAGAATTCTCTACCAGCTAGAAAGGTCCCATATGCTCTTAATCATAACAGTCTTCATAAATTCCTTGTGGAAAAGTCTTTGTCCCTTATTGTATATATATTTTTTGCGCTTTCTATAGGATGGTGTGAAAGTACAATAATAGATGTTAGGGGTTGTACCAAGAAGTTTGCTCTTGGCTTTTCACAGGTCTAGTGATTATTAATAGGTTTTATACAAAATTCCTCTCTGAAATAATATATTACAGTATATTGTTGTCACTCTCTTCCTCCGTCTCAAGGCAGGAATATAGTGTAAATATTTAAGCAGACATAATGTTTCTCTAGATTGTGCTACTTGTCATCATGGATTTTAGTTTCAAGTAAAAAAATTTAGTCACAAGGGTTTGTGTTCCATTGTGAAATACAAATGGAGTTTATAATTCAACCTTCAGTGTGTATTGCTGAATGGTATTAACCCACTCTTCGGCCTACAGTTGGCTGGATACCAAGTGTCCCAATGAAAGTTCCTTCCTTCCTTCTGTTTCCTTTTTTTTTATTTTACATTTTAAAATTTATTTTTTGCCTTTCAGTTGAGTGTTTGTGTTGTGTGTATATTTGTGTGTGGTTTTTAAAGGATTGCATTAAAAAAAAAAAAAAGGAAAACCAACTCAAACAGTTACTTCTGTCTTGCTGTTAGTTATGAAGTATGGCTGTGGGCCCAAATAATGCTGGCTCCGGGTTGTCAGTGGGTCGCTTAACGTTGGGTCTGGCATACCGTGCTTCCCCTTGTTTGTGTATGCTTGCCGTCTAAGAGACTGGTCGTTGGGATCCCAGGTCTTGTAGTGGGAATTGTAACCTAATGGGTGTGTGTGGATCTTTGTGATTTTGGATTTCTGCCCATTCTGTTTGGTTAGGCTACTGTCGATCGTGTAAGCTCTGTCTTCATCTAGGCGCACTGGATGGAGCGGCAGGCTCCCCTTGGCAGCCAGTTCTGCAAGATGTCGGCGTTTGGTGTAGAAGTCATCGTTGACTTTGTCAGCTATTTGGATTTAAAAGGGGAAAGGGACAGAAAAATCAGTTGGATACAAGAAAAATGTTACACAGTTTACTGTAGGTCATGCACAACTGTATCTGTGGACCAGATACAGTTGCAGGTACATCTGTAGGACATATCCATGCCACTTCCCACCCCTTATTTTCTCTCTGTAGTATACTATCAGATGTCGTTATGCTAGGCTTTTCATATATGCAGACAAAAACCCTGTTACCCTTTAACAAAAGATTTTCCCTGCCCTAAATCACTCAGGTTGTGCTGATATTTACATTATAGGGACAGGTCCTACGAATCTTACCACTGCTCATCTCACATAGCATAGGAAGTTTAGGAAGCGTTCAGAAGTATACAGATTTTCTTGGAAATACTGGGACATCTTGGGATGCCCTGTTGTATGAGTGCACAGCCCTTAAAATGCAAAGTGTCATGTGGATGTTTAACCAAGCCAGTTGTAAGGTGCAATGGTGTATGAGGTGAAACCACTTCTGTTGAATAATGCCTTAGGGCAAAATGAAGAATGGGATCTGTTCTGCTAGGTGGTTGGAAGGTCACTAATGTTTTATGGAGCTGAAAATACTTTGGGTTGCTGAAGGTTAGGTATTTACCCCGTGATTTTACAGATGGTGAAAGTCCTAAATTCCAGGTTTTGATGTAATTTTCTGAGGCCAGTGCCACCAAGAAGTACAGTAATAGCCCATCCAACAAATACCGTGTTGCAGTTCTCAAATTAAGATTTTGCCCTCTGCCGTTTCCTAGGCAAGTGTCTTCCAGTGCATGCTTTTGCTCAAGTTTTTTGTTATTGCTGGCATTTATTTGACCTTGCTTAAAAGTATGAACCATGCCCAGAAACCTAAAGGCATTCTGCAGCAGTCCAGCAACTCATTTCAGTTTTGAGGCTGAGTGTCAGGGGTTTAAGGGGAGCTTAACTGAATTTCATTTTTTAAGATCTTGCCTTTTATGTCAAGAGGGTTTATTTACCCCCTTCAAAAATCTAGATTTTTATTTAAGAAACTGCCAAATATGTAGATCAGCTAACACGGTGGTGTGTTAATCAGCAGTGGTGTGCTTTGAATATATGATTGTGTCAGCCTGGATTTGACTATTGCTGTGCTTTGGCTAGATCCATCCATTTTCCTTGAAGCTATGCCATTTAAGACTTCTCTGTAGAAGTCTTGTGCATGTAGCTGTCCGTACAGCTCAGCTCCTCTTGCCTTCATGATGAGTAGGTTTTTAATTCCCTGCACTGTTTTTGTTTATTTTCCCTCTTTTTCTCTCTCAGCACTGCTCCTAGGAGGCTTTTGTTGCACTCTGAATTTTCTCCTTTTCTCTAGTTCTGAACTGGATCTTTATGCAAGGTGGTGACGTTCCCATGAGCACCACATTAATCTTCAAGAGCAGGCTTCAGTTCTGCATCCCTCTTGTCCTGGCCCCTCAACAGGGAGGAATATTGCCAAAAGCAGTTGCTGCTTATTGTCTCGTGACCTTTTTTGTATGATGGCTGTGTGACTGGACTTTTCTCTTAAATCCTTAATTTTGTCATTAAAAAGGTGTTTCCTCTTCGATGAACTGAAATTTCTCTTGTCTGTGCTGGAAAATTAGGCTTTGTATGTTTTACCCATCTCCATTTGTCTCTTAATCGATGAATGAATGCTTTTCTATAGCACACAGGTGTCTTCAGTTTTAGACAAGTCATAGAATGTAGATAATGGCCTATTCTGATTTCAGTACAGGATGTGCAGTTGCAATTGCTGATAGACCTGTAATGTGTTACAAAGAGAACCTGCTAAGTTCTGCTTTGATTTTGGGGTGAGTTGTTTCATTTAGAGATCTATAATCTGGATAATCAAGCAGTTGTACTTATTTCTCCTTGGAGGAGCTTTTTCCAGTTCTAAATGTGTCTTGTCTTTTTAATTTGTTAATATTCACTGAATGCCACAAAATACTATTATATACAAGTTGGATAAAACCAGGAGGGAAATGCAGTCTGTATTGCTAATTTCTCACTAATCTGTTATCAATAATGGAGAAAAATAGTTGCAGAAAAGGCATTGTGAATATCCACATGAGTATTTATTTGTATAAACGTTTATATCAAAGGCATTGCAAGTCAGTTGGTTAGGGGAACGAGCCTCTGTATCTTGTGACTTAGACCTTGTGTGTATATGAAAAGTCACACTAGCTTATGTAATTTAAAGTCGATGTAGTTAATTATGTCCAGCTCCTAATATAGATACATTTATCTGTGTATTTCACATTTAAATTGGTTTAATTTGCATAGAAAAATTAAAAACTAGGCTAATCTCATGTAAGGATAGGGTAAAAAATTGTACTTTTATCTTAGTTAAGCTGCAGCAATTTCTCTTATATAACCAAGATCTTTGATGATCAATTACAAGGTAAATAATGACTTCTGTTTAGGAAAACATCAGTGGCAATGCAGTTATCTAAATAATGACCAAAAATTGCAGACATTTGTGTTGCCTGATTTTTCGTGCCATTTTTCTCTTTTGTATGGCTGAATGAAAAAGACCACAACAAGCTCAAGCTACTTCCTTAGCTTCTTTTTATTTTTTCTCTCTCACACCTTTTCCCACTGCCAGCAATAGTCCCAAGTCTCTGAATTTTGTCAGACATTAGATATGTTAGTCAGATCTGCAAACACATCAAGACTGATGTCCTTACAGAAGAGTGAATTGTATTACTGTTGCATATAAACAACACCCCCGCTGTAAAAACTAAGCAAGGAAGAAATCAGCCTCACAAGGATTGCATCTGTGAGATTGATTTTGGTCTTGTTTATGCCATGTTATACATAAAATTTTCGAATCTGTTTCTTATGAAAGATCATACAGAAAGTGAAATGATTAATTCTGTAAATATGGTTACATTAAAGTTGCTTTAACTAATTTAGTCCATGGTCACTTTCTAGGGACTTCTCAACTGTTATCTGGAAACTGGGCTTGAAGAGAACAGACCAGGCTTTGATCTGTAAATCCTCGTCAGCAAAGTCAAGCAGAAAGCTGGCAAACATATGACGAATGGCTGATTGGCATGCGTTTTGTGTGACAGTGTGGGAGAGCTGCTGTTCATATTTGTGCTGATCAAATAATGGTTTGCAGGGGTTTGCCTGAGAATTTCTTATGTATGCCTAGGAGTTAAATGCTAACAGTGAAAGCCAACCTCTTTATCTAATGTTTTAACCTCTTTAAAACAGTTTTCTTTCAGCATGCACACGCAGGCTTACACATAGGCACGTGTACCAGAATTGGGTGGGGAAAAATACCGTTGTAGCAAATATGTAGCAAAAAAAGCATTGATAAAAGCAAATTGTTCAGTTGTTCAAAAGGGCTTTTGGCAAGTCTTGAAGCAGTCCTCATTCTTGCATAGTGACTAGATTATAGGTTTTATAATACCAGTGTGCCATGCCCCAGTGTAGGTGACCTGATGCTAGTCTAGTGCAGAGACAGGGGGTTTTTTACTTCAGATTTTCAGAGCAGAAAAGATTCAGAAGGGTAATATTGAGCATGGTTCTGTAACAACCAATATGCTTTTCTTTTATCAAGAAAAGCGTATTTATAGTATCCTACTTTAAAAATCAACTGTGTATCTCAGGAAGTTCATTTTTTCTTCTTAACCAGCCCCTATAAATATTTTGTGGACTTTAAAGATGCAGAAAGACATTTTGGAGTTACAGGATGGATTTATTATGTGACCTTGGGTACATGACTCAACTTCCCTTGCCTTGGTTTCACCAGCTGTAAAATAAGCTGTTAACACATTGGAGGAGGTAGTTAAGTGTTATGAAGTTGAATTGCTATTTGTAGAGTACACTGAGTTTTCAGATGAAAGGTGCTATAGAAGTGCCTTTTGCATTGGCTTCTGCATATAAATCAGTAAAACAGGATTTAAAGATATCACTGTCATGTTTGCAAAAGGAGTAAGGACTTAGAATTGCAAATTGCCAAATGAACAATAGTAAAAGAAGGGCTTTAATTCAGAGTGTTAATCTTTGTGTTCCCCCCCTCCAGCCTTGGCAGCTAATTATAAAAATGTTCTCAGTTTCAATATTGTTGTAAGGTTTTTGCTCCTTTAAGGTAATGCACCCACAAATTTAGTTACTGTTGTAGCTGTTCATCTGGAAAAAATGTTGAAATATGAATTTTTTCCCAGCCTAAAGCATGTGCCTGGGAGAGGGGAGAACTTGGGCTTTTGTTCCAGCTGTGCATGAAATGAATAACTGAAAAAATATAGAAATGGTGTAAGGATCAAAAGCAGGACTTCTTACTCCCCGCTGAGTACCTTAACTATTAAGCTAAAGAGATGCTTTCTCTTCCTTTGTCTTTCTAGACTAATAAATCTCCAATTTTCTTCTGCTCCACAGCACAAGTTTGTCAGGATGTGAATCTGGGTAGGGACCATCCTAGCAGAAGCTGGAATGCACCTTGCTGGGTAGGGAACGTAGATTTAAATCCCGCTCAGTTGGAGCAGTTGTACAACCATGAGCTTGTCATCTAAAAGGTGGATCTCTCCACTCCTCACTCTTATCTGAATCCAATGATACCTTAAAGAAAGTGACCACAACTGTCTGTTTTGTTTTGGTCTTGACTTTGCCAGTATGAGTGTCAAATATCTCCCATTGGGACCCTTGCCTTATTCCTTGAATTAAGGTTTTGAAAGATGGGTACCCAGCTGCTTGGGATAGCAAGGTCATGGGAATGCCTAGGAAACCTTCAGTGAGTTTAGGCTCATTTAGGTGAGGTGGCCAGAAAGGAATGCGCTTTTGATGGTATGTTTTGATTCAAGTTTCACAATTCTGCCTAAATCTGTCACTGACAGAGACAAGCTTTGTTCTTTCACTGGTTGATGATTGGCCATGACCAGACTTGCAAGTTTCACATATTTCTTCATAATCCACAGTTATATAACAGAAACATGTAAACCAGTGAGTCAGTCACAGAGTAAATACCATGGATGAAAACGTGTTTTCTTGAAAACTGGTGGCAAAAATCCTTGTGGCTGTAATAGGACCAGAATTTCTCAGTGTGCTGATTTGAGTGTATGTGATCTATGCTGAGAGGTGGCCGTAAAGCTACGTGATATTGTTCTGCTCCCTAAGTTAAGTAGTCTTCAAGGTGGCTGACAACCACTTTTGTCCTGAAGAGTTGTGTTAACATGCATTAGCATTGTGCAATGCTTTCTTTCTCTTGTAAAATATTGCAATTACAAGTATTTCTGTGTAGAAAGTACAGCTATAGAAGGATGTCTCGGGTAATTCTGAAGCAGTTATTTTTTACTTTTTTCCTCATTGACAATCCTCTTATCTTTGTGGGTCCATAAAATGGCTCTGAATTCTTGCATCATTTCTTATAGCTATGGGAGAAGTATAGAATCCTGAAAGACAATTATGTCTTACAGCTTTTGTGAAAGTAAGCACCTAGGAGTGGGAAGAAACCTCTGAAGTGAGACAGGAGAATCCACAAAGGAGTGAGCCCTTAAAAAAGCTCTAAAGACATTTTAGAAAAAAAAAAAAAAAAAAGCCTCAGTGAGGGCTTGCTGTCACAGTCAGAAGATACAAAAATATATAGGGAACCCTGTTTCTCGGATGTTTCACAGAATTAGTTTTTACCTGAACATATTTTAGGAACTACTTTGTGAGACGCAGAGCTTTATTCTAGCCACAAAGAGGCTGTATTTCCAATTTAGGGCTAGAGATACAGAAAGCAAGCCAATGGAAAGTGCTGGGGGACAGGATATCAATGAAATGACTACAGGGCTGCACCAGATAACAGCTAGAATACACTAACTGTGTATTTGTAGATGTTTTCTGTGTAACAATAAAGCTATCCATATGTAATACTTAACAGTTTATAACAAGGCTTTGCTTCTACAGCCATGACTTTGCCGAGACATTAGTGTAGTTACCTGAAGCTATAGGAACCTTACGTTTCTCTCTCTAAGTAATAAAAGTGAAAACTCAAGGAAAGACAAAAGGGTAATGAATCCTGGCTCAAAGACAACAAGAGAATTTTGCCCAGGGAAATACTAGGATGCTGCCTTTGGTGGTGTTGGTTTTGATCCTGTCTGAATGTGTGATTGCTTATTCATTTGCTTTTCTAAGCTGGCATCTAAGACAATATGTTCAAAGGCTTCCAAGATACAAGCCAACTCTGTGTGAGAGTTTTTGCAGGAATTCATCTGAAAATCAAAGAAGTAACATTTCTGCACTAGCACAAGTTTTTTCTTGGATGAGGGAAAAAACTAACATGGACTGTTCATATTAACTGTCCCCAGATATGAATTGGATCCAATAAATTTACTGAAAAGTGTGTTCCGTCCAGTAAAATAAACAGCAAATGACTTGTCTTTTGTATGAAGGGGTTCACCAAGCATCATGGAGCATAGAAGAATTTGCTTTGTGTAGCATGAAGTCTGTTGGAAAGCAGAATACAGCTAGATGTTGCAGGTAGACATGATTCTGTTCATATAGTGCCAGCAGCGGGTAGGATGATATAGTAGATCTGTGTGTGGCCAAGAGGACGGAATGTAGCTACTTCGTCATTCATCACTAGCTGTTCTCATCTCATGAGCGCTGGAGTGGCTGTGTATAAGTTGGGGCAATTTTAAACCATAGTAAATTCTAAGAAAGGGCCAAGGCCATTTAAAATCATTTTTGCATCCCTTGTTCTCCGTTCTTGTATTGAGCTTGGAGAATGCAGAATTCAGCCTGTAGCCTGTGATGCATTGATTTCTGTCCTAAATATTTGCCTTCTACCCCCAAAAGTTTTAATAGCAGTTTGCCTTTATTTTAGACATTGAGAAAAGGAAGATAATATTTTATGTCTGTGGATTCTTTCTCAGGATTTTTGTTCCCTGTTACTGATAGAGGTAAAGAAAAAAACATAATGCATAGAACCACTCATAAATTACTGTCATAATTTTGGTAGAACCTACTTTTTGTGACTCTGTGTTATTCATCTTGTTTGCCACTTTATCTATTCACTAATTTCTTATAGTGATCTGGAGAGAGATCAAGCTTGAAAAGGTACACCGTTTCAACCTTTTCTTCTGCAGACATTGTTTGAAAGGAGTTTGTCCACCTCCAGACACAAGACTGGATTTTTTTTTTTCCTAGTGAAAGAAAATTCTGCTTTCATGATATGAGACATACTAAGACATAAATATGTAGGTCCAAACATTTCTTCTCTTCTATCAATTATTTTCATGGCAGTTTCTGAAAGGCTGAAGAGACCAGAATATTTCTAGGTTTTGAAATGCATTAGGAAGGGTTTAGAATAGGAATCTAATTAGACTTGGTAAGTAGAGCCTCCAGTCTCAGCAATGTTCTCTTTATCCACTACAGGCAGTGAAGGCTGCTGCTTGGCTGGGAACGCTGGGACAGAATTTGATTAACTCCTCAGGCATCAGACATCATGTGTGGTACCTTGTGTACAGGGTTACAGTTCCCTGGAACACAAGAGTAGCCACATGTCTGTGAGCAGAAGCACTCGTCTTCTGACAACATGCCAAAAAAACACAGCCCTGCAAAGTCTGTTTTTTCTTTTTCTTTTTACAAACATTTATTTACTGTGTAAGTTTAGGCAGGTTTCTTCTTGGACATGTAAAACAACTTTTCCAGTTGGGCTTTGTATACTTGCCTGCATTGATTTACATAGTATAATATTGTAATATTTCTGATTCAGTTTTGCGAAGTGCTGCAGTGATATCATGATTTGGTTTTGGTCAAAATGCTCCAGACGCACACACATTGTACCTAATGTAGAGACCAATGACATGCAGAATACTTGTCTCTAACCAGTGTGAGAAAAACAGAGCTTTCCTGATTTGCCAGAATCAATAGGTTCTGTCAGCCTAGAAACAACCTGAAATCTGTTGCATGCAGATAGACAAAGATCAGACTACTTTGTTATATCCACAAGTGATTTAACATTTTAAATTCAAGCATCAAGATGCTAAATTGCTGGTTCAGTATCGTGCAATGAATGATAAACTTGAGATGGAAATAAGATTGCCAGTTCTATTCTTGAACCAATGGATGAAATTGTAAAAGAAGAGAATTATGTATTCAAATCTCTGATTTTCTTTGAAAATGCAGCCAGTGACTGTCCTGTAACTGTAAATCTCTTTTCTCATATTTTTTTTTCCTAAAGGCCTCTAAGCTCCTGTCCTTTCGTGGCATCTACAGTGGCAAACAAATATGAAAAGTTCTACTGTGAAATGTTTATTTCGTTTTGTTTTAGGCATATTTATCAGTTTGTGTTTTATTGGAAACCTTATACATGGTAAGAAAACTTCCCTTGTGAAATAGAAACTATCTAAGGAGTCATGCTGTCATGCTTAACTTCTGAATAAAGCATGATTGCAGCATAAACTGATTATAGGAAATGAGGGTTTGGCTTGCTTTCTGAAAATGCTGTCCAAAGCCAAGGAGGTTAACACTTAGGAGATTTGCTTAACAGGCTTCTTCCATTTCTTCCTTCAGTAATCTTGCTTGCTTTTTCAGTGGATAGTTTTTAATGCTTCTCAAGCAAATCAGTTAGGACAAATCTGATTGTGTCAAAAGTTTGCAGCAATGCTTTCTTTCATACATCAACAATAATATGAGATTGTTTGTAACCTTTTTGTTTGGTGAGGACCTTCAGTTTGTTTAAGGGCAGGACTTCCTAACTATTCCAGGAGCACTACTTCATTGTACCTTTGCAGAAAAACTGTGCAGTCACGTGCAATAACAGGCCCTGCTACTGTGGTCAGAGTAATTCCAGTAGTCTGCACACAGCCACAGTAGTGTGCCTTGCTCCTGGGAGTGGACCGCAAGCCAGGTGGACTGTCCTGGCAGGCTGCACACTGAATAGTATGTGGGTCACCTCGGAAAAAATTTCAGTGTTCTGCAATGTGATTCAGCACCTAAAAACATGTGTTTGTTTTTCCTTAAGGTGTCAATTTATCTTATTTAACATTGACTGAAAAAGCTATTATATTTCTGACCACATTTACTTGTAATAACTGTTCTTAGCATGAACCTGATTTCATTTTTTTCACACATCGCTGTTGGCATTTTTCTGTGTACTGAATTTCATTTTCAGATTTAACACTTTGTATTAGATGTCTTTGTTTCTTTTAGTATGCTACTGGCTATAACTCTTAAACATATATCTGAATGTCATACTAGATTTACTCTATTGTTTCTGAATACAGAGTGAGACCTAAAGACTTTTTGAATTGTACTGGTTAAATTAAAAAAAGTCCCAGTGATGTAATAACTATTTTTTGCAGGAGTTATTTTTATTTGATCTGTTTCTTAATTGCTATAATTTTAAAGAATTTTTAGCAATCATTCTGGATTGAAGTTGATTCCACCCCCCACGCCCCCCCCCAGAATTAGCTGTGTGTCATTGTTTAACCCTAGCCAGCAACCAAACACCATGCAGCCAGGCATTTGCTCACTCCTCCCCCTCCCAATAAAAAGTAAAACTCTGTGGATTGACACAAGAACAGTTTAATAACTACAATAAACTAAAATATAATACTAACAATAATAATAAAATATGATGACAATAATAATAATTGTAATGAAAAGGAATATAACAAAAGAATAAAACCCAGGAAAAGCCAAGTGATGCACAATGCAATTGCCCACCACCCACTGACCGATATTCAAGCAGCGATCGATCCTTGAGCAGCAATCGGCCCCTCCCAGCCAACTCCCCCAGTTTCTATACTGGCCATGCCATTCTATGGCATGGAACCTCCCTTTGGCCGGTTGGGGTCAGCTGTCCTGGCTGTGCTCCCTCCCAGCTTCTTGTGCACCTCCTGGCTGACAGAGCACTGGAAACTGGAAAGTCCTTGACTCTGTGTGAGCACTGCTCAGCACAACTAAAACATCAGTGTGTTATCAACAGTATTCTCACACTAAATCCAGAACACACTGTACCAGCTACTAAGCAGAAAATTAACTCTATCCCAGCTGAAACCAGGAGCCTGTGGCATAAGTTGTTTCTATTAGAAAGTTATCTTTTTCTGTTCTTTTTGCCAGAAGGAATCCTTTTAAGAGAAAGTTATTAAGCAAGCAAAAAAAAAAAATTAGGAAGTAATTCTATAGCTGTACTTGCACACATTCAGTTCTGTTTTTTTCTTCTTTCCTTCTCTTCCTGCCTCCCTCCTATTAGACTGCGTGGCATTTGTATTATTAAAGTCTTATGCATAATTTTCAGAGGTTTCCAAACCAGAGATGTGTGTCAAACTGGAAAGAAATAGCGTTCCCTGCCAACTGCCAAATTTGCACTGTCAGAAGAAAATCAGTTTCATAAGAATTTCATACAGATTGGGCAAACTCAAAAGCAAAGCAGAGCTAATGCCTGCTCTGTGAACAGAACCTTCTGAGTAGCCTTCACATAAAGCAAAAGCATTTGTGACTGACAGACAGTCAAGGAAGAATCAGTAATGAAGCTCACTTCAGTCAATGTTTACTAGTGCGCACACACAGGACTTCTGCCATACCGGAGTGTTCAGCTCCCACCTCTACCTTTTTTCCCAGGAATTGCAATCATAATCATCACTTGTGAAAATAAGAACCAACAGCGCTGAGCTGCAGGTCTTCCTCCCCCACTGTGGCCAGTCCCTTGCAAGGGAAGGTGAACTTTTCGCAAGAGCACCTTCAGCAGCCTAGAAAGCTTTGCAAACTTTCCTACTATAAAAATTACCTATTGTACTTAGTATTATCATTAGGATGGGACAGACTGATATTTTCATGGTGACTTTTTTGATGCTGTAGTATCATAGCTACTACATACCAGATTTTTTTTTCCCCAACTCCTCTTTTCCTCTTACCCTTCTTCAAATAAGCTGTCAGGGGAAGGACTTTTGGAAAAAATAACTGTGTGCATTACAAATCATGTTATTGCTCTTCCTCCCTCCATGCCTCAAGCCCTTTGTTATTATAGTATGAATGTGTAGGAGTAAAGCAATGATCTCTGTGGCTTTTATCTGTGTAATTTCTCTCTTAGACACATTTTCTGTCTTTAGAACATCCTTTGCAGAACCAAAATAGCAGACAGATAACTGCTGCTATTTATATTATATTGCTAATAAGGGATTCATTCCTATCAGTTGTCTTACTAGTCTTCATTGGTATTCATGGGTAGTTCTGAAGAACATCACACTACTCCTGTTGACATATATCCGTATACAAAGCTGAAGAGTATTAGAGCTTTTAAGTTTTTTAATTTGGTTAGAACCCCCCAAAAGTATTATTTCTTTACTTAAGTAAACTTGACTTGCAACAAAGTAATCCTCATAACTGCTTAAAACTACCAAGCCAAACCTGAGTGTTCATGTCACAAACATCATAAATGCAACAGACTTGAATGAAATAGTTTAAAGCTCTGTCTGCATGGAGGCAGGTTCTGATGTACTTGAAGAAGTAATACTTTCATACAAAAATAGCCCAAATGTGAATCAGTAGAACTACGGGAAATAAAGTATGAGTATAGGAATTGAAGTCTGTTTCTCACTGAGTTTGCTTCCCAAACCCAAAATTCCTAAATTTATTCCTGAATTAAGCATATTGATTGTAGTGGGATTTCAGAATTGTATTCTCTGGCTTCATTCCTTTATTCTTTGGTCAGTTCTTGCGAAAATTTAAATCAAAGCCCTTCCTTAAAAAGCTACTTTTCATTTTCACCTTTTGAGTTTTAAAAAGAAAAAATCCTGGATCAATCATTATAACCTGATTTATATTTGAATATTGTCAGCATGAAAGTTACCTTTTCACAGCTCTGGTTATTTGCTAAAGGATGGCATAGGCAATGGCCCTTCAATGTCTGATTACTTACAGCAGAATTCCCCAGCCTCAGAAAGAATATCGCTCTACAGATTTTATAGTAAAATGTTGTTTCTTTAAAAGGCTGTAAAAGAATGTCAGCAATGCAGATGATCTTGCTCAAGATACTGAGGCTTTGCACAAAAAACATACTTATAATTAAAATACATCTAGCTCACTGGTAGAAGAAATGAGTGTGCTGCATGATAAAATAGCAAAATATTTTGATCAAGACTCCCCAAGCATTTTTTATTTATCTGTGACAGAGTGCCTGTAGATATCAGAAGCCAATTTGATAAATAATGGAGAAAACCATTAAATGATTTAGTGGAAGCAAGAAAAGGTCTTGAAAGTCTGCACACACTGGGCAGGATGTGAAGCTTAGGGGAGGTCTCGGCAGAAGACATAGGTGGAACAAGCGAAACTGGTACTTCATCAAGTTGGGAAATGGGAAGGCTGAGGGAACAGTGCTAGCAGGGAGGTTGGTAAGGTCAGGCTTGCTACTGAGTGCTTCGTGGCTTTTCTCCCGTGCCTGAAGAAGAAGCAAGGATTAAAGTATGAAGACTTCCTTAACAAATGAACACTCAAAAGCTTCAAATTCTCCAGCCACACTGGGCTAAGTAAATAATAATAATAATAAAAAGATACCAAGCTTTTATGTCATACTTCTTTGAGACAGATGTGTAGTTCCAGTGTTGAATCAGGCAGATTGCCTAATCTAGCATTATCCATGACACTGAACATACCTTTAGATATATGAAATCATTAACTGAATCACCCTCTGGATATGACAAATGATGCATTGATCTGTACTTCCCTGTCTGTTTTCGTGATGTTAAATCCAGGGAGCTACATGTCCCAGATTTTTTTAATCCATTTTTGTGCAACTGCTTTTGGAAGTGGTAGCTGAAAATTTCTTTACTCTTTGAAATGAAAGCACAATTCCTTTTTAAGCCTTCCAAAGAAACATGATTATTTACCTATCAGTGTAACAGTGTGGTTCATATAGGAAAGTAAAGTAGCACAAACAGTGTCCAATAATTCTGTAGCTATACTTTTTCTAAAAGTGGACTGTATCAACCCCTGTGAAGGCATGGCCAGGCCTTCTTCCCTGTTGTGTGTTCCCATTTTTCCAATTACAGTATTTCTTTCCAGCCCAGAGCACAACGAACTATAGGGAATGGTACAGAATCTCATCTCCTGGTGAGATAGGTGTCAGATTCTTAGGAGGCAGTTATGAAGTCACTTCTTTTCTCATAAGACAGATCTTTTATCAGCATGGAGTTACAATCATTTCTATGCAAATTGAAGATCTGAAGCTTAAGAGAAGGCACCACCAAATTTCACATCAGATAGGATGATGGTTCAAAGATAACACCTTACGGTGATCTTCCCCTTTGGATCTTTCTATGTGTGTAGATGAAAAAGACAAACAAACTGGACATTTTTCTCCTTTTTGAAGGAGAGGTTGCCTTGTGTATTGGCACAATTGCGGCCACAATATTTTCTGTGTAGTAACAGTGACCTAAACAGGAGATATCTATTCTTTGAGTGTCATATTTGCAGAACCTCAGTTTGGAGTTCTGCAGCTGCAAGCAGAGCTGGAGCACTATTTCCTTTGGGATCAAAGAACTGTGAAGCTTCAAGAAGTGCTGGGAGCTGTAGACACAGAGATGCGATGGTGAGTCTGCTGCCAATTATATTCTCCTTCCAGTCTCACTGTATCCAGTCAGTTAGATCTGATTTCATTGCACAGGAGACTACAACTCCCAGCATCACTGAAGGCTTTCTGGGTCCGAGTTTCAGGGAGGAATTCTGTCTGTTGGTTTGTTGGGTTTGGTTTGGGGCTTTTTTTGGGGGGGTGGGGAGGGGAGCAATTCAGCCAATTTACACTGTCTGAATTATCTCTTCTTAAGTCATGCACAGTCAGTTCCTCAAAGGTTTGTGTGTGTATGTGTGTGTGAGAAAGGGGAAGAAGAAAATTTATGAAAGAAATATAAAATTGTGTTAACCTGTAGAAATACTTGTATTCTCAGTTTTTATATATATGTCTGTGTACCTCTCCATCAGCAGAATGATCTTTCTCCCAGTCCTGCAGCGCTTTAGGAAGTCGGGTTTGGGATGTTTTTTAATTTTTGCAAGAAGCTCTAAAGAAAGTTAGTCACTTTGCACTCCCTGAAACTCATGAAAGAAAATCAACTGTTACTGAGCCAGCCTCGCAGAACAATGTGAATGAATAAATATAATTAATACCGCAGGGTAGTGAGGCCAATTTGAGCTCTAGGAGACTCTTGTTAAGCAACAGGATGGACTCCAACTTTTACAGTTTAGCAGAGTGGAATTTGAAGTTGGATTGTTCGTGCTTTTTGAATGAGTCTCCAAATGATGTGTATAAGAATTTGTGATGAGCTACCCTTGTATGTCCTGGGACTTGAATTTTGTGAAGGTGTTCAGATACAAGATCTCTATCCACTTGTAACTTTAGGCATGTCAGGATTGCTTAAGTGAGCGATAACCATTTAAGCATGGAGTGAAAACATGGTTGATGATCTGGAAATGAGAATAATTTATGCAGAAGAACCTCTTTCTGCACTTTTCACATAAATAATCAAATACTGCAAAAGCATGGAAGGAAAACAGGATCATGTCATCTCAGGTGACCAAAAAATTGAAATATCTAAACACTGGATGTATTATTGCCACACAAACATTCAGTGACCACTTTTGGTGGGACTCATCTTAGAGCTTTGTTAACCCTTTTCTCTCTGACATGCTTTGGTGGGACAGATTTGGCACTCTTGAAGAAAGATCTTCTGGCTCAAAAATGGACAAATAATGGATGAACAGAGTGCACCTATCAGTCAGACAGATAGGCTAGAGGTGCTAGGAGATGGATTGCTTATCTGTTCTTTCAGGAAGTGCGTGTTGCTCTATCTTGTTTCCGAGGAGTCCTCTACCTTCTGCTGATTATTCCCTGGTGGTGTATGTGTTAAGGTAGGAGAAGAGTAAAATTCTGGTGCAGTGAGGAAAGCAGTAAGTAAATCTCAACTCACTGTTACCTTGTTGTACTCCAGGCACTCAACTGAGAATATAAGATAGGGACAGAATGTCCTTGCATTATTCAGAGATGTAAGTACCAGCAGACAGTAAGAGGAAAAGGTGAATTTGGGCAGTAGCCACTGGTCAGTACTTAAGGAATTCTGGAGGCTGCAACGAATAAAGAAATTCCTAACAAGAAATGAGGAAAATATCCTCTTCCATTGAGTGTGTAAGGGTTTGGCTGTGCAGTTTGAACTGGTTCACATAAAAAATATTTTGCTTTTTGAATAAAATACATCCACATTAGCCTTTTCAACTTTCTTCTCTCTCGTTGTGCTGAATCAGACACTCTGCAATGCACACGTTGCATTGCATACATGCATGAATAGTTTAACTTCAAACTGCACTCTGCTAAGCTATATGATTTGGAGTCTAGGGTGTAGCTTTAAAATACCTTCCTAGGGATCAACTTAGCCTCACTACCAAGGTATTGGTCATTCTCATTCAGTAACACAATGCAAATTAGTAGCTATGGCTCTGTTGTGTCTTGTTTTCACAAGCTCTTGAGTCTTAGGTACTGAATTTAATGCAGGTCTGAACACGATCCAGAACAGAGATTACTGTGACTTGCTACTTTTCTATGAACAGAATTTTCACAGCAGCCAGTCACTGAGGGATGAGTAGCTCACTTCTAAAATTAGACAACCAAATTTTTAGGACATCTGTAGTTCATAAGAAAACAGCTGTGTGGAAATTAATTTAATACTGCCTCTGGTAAAGCATCACTTTTTCAGTTATCTAAACTTCTTACCACTTATGACCACATTATGATGAGTGATATTAATGTACTATAGCTACAGTTGCTACAAAGCAATAGGAATGCCTCTTCCTCCACCCCTACCTCCCATTAAAGAAGAGAATTAAGCACAGCGGACTACACTCCAACAATGGGATCATGCAGAGTAAGAGGCACTTAAATGAATACGAGTTGCTTCAAATGCATGGAGAAATACAGTACGCATCCTTTATTAAATCTCTGTTGTGGCAAATGAATCCACCCTCAAGCCACTATCAATGAATGCAAAGGGAAATGGACTACACGCATTCGTTAACCTGCTATGGGAATCAGTAAATGCGACTCTGAATGTTAGCATATGAAAAATGCCATCGCCCTGTGACATGAATACCAGGCCAGGGTGAACTCAGTCTATGTCTATTTGTTCAAAAGATGTTGTCAGGTTAAATTTATATTAGTGGGCCTGATGTAGGCCAGTTGCTATTTCCTCTCAGAGCTCTCATAAGACCGATATGAACTCTGCAACGTATGGTCTGGCTAGCCTGATGTCAGTGTGCTCACAAACCCAGGCCTGGCTGGCATGATGGCAAAACCTCTTTGTGATCTTGGGATGTACTCAAGAGGTACCTCTTCCGAGGGATCATGGCCTTGAGAGTCTGAAAGTGGTTAAAAACTGAGCGTATTGAACTCTTGCTCTATACACCCAGACAGAAGGTGTGAATGCATAACAATTTCAAAATCTCTATTGTTTTCTTCTGAAAAGTTTGGATAACAATGCAGCACTTTTGTACTTTTCTTGTGAAAATTCACCTGAATCTAAAACTTGGCTAATGTGGTCTGAGACCGTAGATTTACAGGGGGAAAAAAAGAGACAGGGGATAGGAAGGACAGGGGAAAAGCACAGGAAGATGGTGCAATCCTCCTGGAAGAAAATGTCCCTGAAAGTTATGTTTAATTTAGTTTAAGATTCTGAGAGGCATTATACAACTTCTGGAGCTGAAGTGCACAATCTTTCAAGGTTGGTTTAACTGTATGGTTATAATCTAGCTGCATTAAAAACTTGTACTCAGACACCCAAGAAATATTTAAGTTCTAATTTAATAGTTTTAAAACCCAAGTATATTCAGTGGCTCTTGGGCAGATGAGAGAAGATTCTTTTGAGTGTTTCATCTCTCATTTTGTTATGCTTAAGTACCTTTTAGCTTTGTTGATTGTCTTGACCTAAATTGATATCTGAAAAAGAAGCCTGGTATCAGTGCATAAATCTGTGATAGTCACCACATCATTACACAGTATCACCTTTTGAAGAAGGAATTGTAAGGCTACAGTGTCTGTATTCAAAATTCAGCAGAAAGCTATTAACTCTTGTCTTTTATAAACAAATTTAAAAATGCCACTTGTGAGAAACAAAAACGGCAAGCTAAAGCAAAGCTAAACTATTTGAGATGGGACTTCAATGTACATTTTGTTAGAGGTCTGTTACCCTGAAGTTCAGATAAAGGAATGTCAGTTTGTGATGAGAATTTTTCTGGCATGGTGAACACTAGATTCTTAAATCACAATGTTCTCAACTGTTCTGCTGTTTTTCTGAGCTAAATAGCTCTGTCTGGAAAGAAGCAGTGTGATACTGCTCTAAATTCATGAGGAAATGATGTTAACATCCATACGTGTAAGCTAAGCAAAAGTTAGTGAGAAGCTATGGATAGACATCCCAGCCTCTGAAAAGTATCATCAACTTATGCTTCCAATAGGAAAATTACATTGAAATCTTTAACCACTACTGTCCTTTTCCCTCCCCACAACTGTTTCTTTGAGGATGTTCCTCCATTTGCTTAAAATAACAGTGTATTATATTAATCAGTCACAGAAAATAGCCACCACTGGGATCTTTATTAGGAGCTTTATGATGCACTAGTTGTTTGAAATCATAAGGCCTTAGAATATTCCTCCAGTGATCTACTAATGCACATTCGGCATGTGAACGCTCTTTGTAAGTGTACAAGTACTGTCTCTTTTTGGAAGTATTTAGCAGGTATCGAAATTATATCCTTTAAATTTGCAACATACTGGATGTTTTTCTCTCTCATTGTGCAGATAGGTATGGAAAATATATACCGAAATGCACAGGTAGGCATATTCAGGGCATAAAGAACTAGGGTTGAACACTGTGCACACAACATAGTTGAAACTTGCTGAAAAATGGTGTACGGTAGCTATGGTGTGTTTTTGTCACGTGCATATGATCACCAATTCTTGGATGTAATTTTCTTATCACTAATTGTACTCCCCCTAGTAATTTTTACATGCATTTCCAACATGATACTGTATACGAAATTCTATCATGAAGTAGTCCAGATGAGCAAGACTTTGTTTTTAACTTTGAAGCAGAATGTCAGCTGATAACAGCAAATGCAACATACTGATCTAAAGGAGAAGTCATGCATCACGTTGCTTACTTACCGACTGCTTTTAGAGAGGCGTACTTGTTAAGCTCTTTGCCTGGGGGCTGTTGCTCATATGGGTTTGTGATCTGTCCCAGGCTGGGATATGAATGTTGATGTGCCATCTGAGGAAGGAGGGGAGATGTTGGCATGACATTATTCATCGCTGGTGGATCTGCATTAAAGAAAATCGACAAGCATTAAGAAAAAAATAAATCAGTGTTAAGGTTTTAACATCATTATCCAGTACAGATCAGACAGGATATGTCATGAGATTTAATGCAACAAAACACTATTTACTATGAAGTGGGAGTTTGAGTACAGCAAACCTGTACTTCAAACAGTTAATGGCATGATTAAAGGCTGACGAATGATTGTAGCAATACATGCTAACTTTTGTGTAAAAAAGATCCTTGGACAAAAAAAGAGGTTTTCAAAAAAATTGAACACCAACAAAAAGACTAAAATTCCTGCAGCATTAGGATACAAACCAAAAGGTGAAGTTTATTCCAAGGTAACTTGAATACAGGGCAGGTAGTATCACTCTGTGCAGATAAATAGCCAGGCTAATTTAAATTGCCTCAGGCAGGCTGCTGCATATATGCAGTTTCACTGCTTTTAATACCAAAACTGGCTTGGTTATTTGCACAGCATTATGTTGTGTTCTGTAGACATGCCCCACAGTGCAGAATGTGCAATTTTGGCTCATGACTATCGTTAGGTAGTTTCTTCAAAGCTCACAGTTTGTCCTTATGTTTTCTTCTTTTTCGTGACAGTAGGCATCACAATATCATACAAAGATAACGTTTTCTGTAGCAGCCATACCTAAAAGCAGGAGCTAATTACTGCTTACATACAGTTTTATACCAGCGCTCACCCCATATCCACTCTGGAGTTGATTTGTTCCTTTATAGTAGAGAATACAGCCTGGATACTTTTCTTTCTAAGCTATACCATAATTAGTTGTTTTTACTGTTTGATTCCAGCCTCTAAAAAGTTTGGTCAGAATTGTATGCTGCACTCAATTTGGAAACCTTAATTTCAACAGATTTCAACATGGTCAGCATATCTTTTTTCCCGAGTCTTTCTCCAGGCTGTTTATTTTGAGATATTTGGAGCTGATTGTCAATCCTAGAACCTTACCATGGCTTCTGAAATCACAGATGAGTGCATTTTTCTTCTGCAATGATACCATGGTGCTGAACTGGTGACAATATAGTAACTCCCACAGCATCAAGTACAGGCTTATGATCATGTAGAAAGCAAGCTGGGCAGTTAGGGGAAAGAAGACTTGTTGCGATGGAGTGAGTGGACCACCCCCCAAGTGCCTACAAGATCTGGCAGGAGCCAAATATCCCTGCAGTTTACCAGGATTTTAAGGCTTTCCACAGCTCATTAATGAAGCCGAGTGCATGAGAAGGAGCTCTGAAGTCAGTTAACAAATTTAGTGCTGGGAGAGAAAAGGAAAGCTAAGGCATTTTCTAACTTTCTTCTTCACCATCACTGCTGCCTGCTGCAGTCTCTGCTGTTCAGACTGAGACTGCCACTGCCCTTGCCTCTGCAGAGCAGTGTCATCACGTCCTCCTACCACATACACATACAAACATGTTGTGAGGGCACCTTGAGGCAACTCAAGAAAAATGGTAGAAGTGCTACCATCTAATAACAGTATGATTCTTCTTGCTGTTACTGGTTGTTAATAGGGAACAAACTGGTTGTAGATAGGAGGTAGACCTGATTGAGAAATTATTCTCCCATATCAAAAGCATTTTTCAGTAAGTCATTTTCTTTCTTTTACCAAACAAATGAAAACTGAAGTTGGACTTATTTTTTGCAAACCTTGTGTCAGATCAGGAGAAACATTTTGATATTATTTAAAATATATA
>NW_009629389.1:0-72342 GCF_000690535.1 Cariama cristata
AATCCCAACTCTCTCAACCTGTCTTCATAAGTGAGATGCTCCCTCCCTCTGATCATTTTCGTGTCCCTCCCCTGGATCTGTTCCAACAGGTCCACGTCTTTCCTGCATTGAGGACTCCAGAGCTGGATGCAGTACTCCAGCTAGGGTCTTACCAGATCAGACTAGAGGGGTAAAATCACCTCTGCTGGCCATGTTTCTTCTTATGCAGCCCAGAATACAGTTGGCTTTCTGGGCTGTGACTGCACATTGCCGAATCATGTCCAACTTTTCATCCACTAGTAACCCCAAGTCTTTCTTGACAGAGCTGGTCTCAATCTCATCATCCTCCAGCCTGTATTGATACTGGGGCTTGCCCTTACCCAAGTGTAGGACCTTGCACTTGGCCTTGTTGACCCTCATGAGGTTCACATGGGCCCATTTCTCAAGCTTGTCCAGGTCCTTCTGGATGACATCCATCCCTCAGGCATGTCAACTGCGCCACACAGCTTGGTGTTGTCTGCAAACTTGCTGGGACTGCTCTTGATCCCGCTGTCTATGTCATTGATGAAATATTAAACTGTACTAGTCCTAATACAGACCTCTGAGGGACACCACTCTTCACTGATCTCCATCTGGCCTTTGAGTCATTGACCACTACCCTCTGGATGAGACAATCCAGCCAAATCCTTACCCACCTAATGGTCCATCCATCAAATTCATATCTCTCCAATTTAGAGAGAAGGATGTTGTAGAGGATCATGTCAAAGACCTTACAGAAGCCCAGATACACGACATCCATAGCTCTTCCCTTGTCTAGTGATGTAGTCACCCCATCATAGAAGGCCACTATATTGGTCAGACAGGACTTGCCCTTAGTGAAGCTGTGCTAACTGTCTCAAAACACCTACCTGTCCTCCATGTGCCTTACTATAGCTCCTAGGCAGATCTGTTCCATGATTTTCACAGGAACAGACGTGAGGCTGACAGGTCAGTAGTTCCCCAGATCCTCCTTTCTAATCTTTTTTAAAATGGGTGCAATGTTTCCCTTTTTCCAGTCACCAGGGATTTCACCTGACTGTCATGACTTTTCAAATATCATGGAGAGTGGCTTCGGAACTACATCAGCCAATTCCCTCCGGACTCTGGGATGCGCCTCATCAGGTCCCATAGACTTATGTATGCTCAGGTGGCCATGAACCTGATCTTTTCTTACAGTGGGAGGGACCTTGCTCCTCCAGTCTCTGTCTTGCAGTCCATCCACTTGAGAGGCATGGGAGGAGAGGTTGCCAGTGAAGAACGAGGCAAAAAGTTGTTGAGTACTTAAGCTGCCTTCTTGTCCATTGCTACCAGTTCGTCAGTCGTGTTCATTGGAGGGGTACACTTTCATTGACCTTTCTTTTCTGGCTGACATACCTGTAGAAGCCCCTCTTTTTATTCTTTGCATCCCTTGCCAAGTTCAGCTTCAACCACACCTTGGCCTTCTTGACCCCATCCCTACACAACCAGGCAGTGTCCCTATACTCTTCCCAGGACACCTGTTCCTGCTTCCACTGCCTGTGTATTTCCTTCTTGCCCTTTAGTTTGATCAGCAGGTCTTTACTCAGCTATGCATGTCTCTTGCCTTTCTTTCCTGATTTCTTACACCTGGAGATCAAGAGCTCTTGCAAGGAAAGCATCCTTAAAGATTTACCATCTATATTCTGCCCCCTTATCCCTGAGGGAAGCTTCCTAGGGGGTCCTATTGACTAACTGCTTGAACAGTTGGATTTGAGATTCTTCTATTGGGGACTCATCCAGGACACTTGCTAGCTGTGGAAATTAAGGCAGTATTTATTCACTGGGAAAATGGAGGGATGAGACCTATGTTATGATGGAGGGACTAAATCAGAGTTCAGGAGTACCAGAGATCTAACAGAGGTCTAAGGCTGTCATCTGAATGTCCTTATTCTGTTGATTATCTCCCAGAGTTCCAATGAAATACACATTCATAACTATATGGACAACTTTTGTAATGGTGATAAGAGATATTTCTTTATATTTATCTCTCAGCATTATGGGTGGGATTAATCTACTCTAACCTGAGCGTCTGCACATTAGGTGGCTAAGCCTGAGTAACGTCACCATAGGCTTACCTTGTTTATAATATAGAGAAATAAGCACCTCCCCAAGGTGATTGATCTTATTTTGTGAGAAGGTGGCACAAATTAGATGAACCATTCTTTGAAAGTGTCTAGTTTTTTTGCTTTTGAATATAAAGGCAGTCTAGCATGTTTAATCAGATTTAGACATCTACAATTTTTACATCTAAGACTGAGATGAATCCTGTGCTTAACTGCTTGAGGTAGATATGCTCAGGACTGTGAGTTACTTGATCTGATATTCTGCTTCACTGATTTCCAAATAATCTTACAGTAATTTTAATACAAATACTCAGAATAGGATTCACCTTACCTGTAGCCATCTGCCTCTTTCTCTAGAGGAAGATTAATACATATGAGCTAGTCATCTTAATTTGTATTTTACAATGGACATCTAATCAGTGCAGTTAATAGAGTTTGATATCTATATGAGGTTGTTGTGGTTTATTCCCCAGAAGTATTTATTTCCAAATCACGTAAAGGGTTCCTCTCATAACTACCTCAGCTGCAGATGTCTGTTCTTAAGATTTCTAAAACTAGATAGTTGATCCTTAGTGTTCTGCTCTCAAAACCAAGAAATTTTCAGCATGTGCAACTCAAAGAAAACTGTGAATTAGAGAAGATGCTATTCCCACTTAACTTCAACCATATACGTTAGATGACTAGCATAATTCATCCAGCAAAATTCCCTTTTTTCTCATAGATAGAAAATAGATATTTCCAAAGTGGGAAACAACTTGACAACTACTTTACACTTTTTAGACAGTGAGATTTAACTGAGACAAATCCAAAATGGGTAAAGAGTACTGTACATATGTATACTGGTCAATTTGTTTGGGTTTTTTGCCCCCCCCCATGCAAAAACATACATTGAAGTTCTGATTTGTGTTCTCTATCATCTTGGGAAATGTATTTCATCTACAACGACTGTTTATCTCTGTAAAATATGAACATGATGCTTTTTTCTTTCTGAAGCTGAATATAAAGAATAGTTGTCATGTTTATGATGTCATAATCAGCGAAGCATGAAAGGTATTTGGCTGATAAAAGATAATTTGGCTGAAGCATATACAACACAAAAAAACAAATATAAAAAAAAAAAAAAAAAAAATCTTTCCACTTTCCATCTAGTAAGAAGCATCCAGCTGACAGTCACAGGGCAGGAATATTATTATCTATCTGTGCTTCCTCCCTAATAAGTAGAAAGAGACAGTCCTCTTCAGATGTTGATATATCTAAGATTGAAGTGCTTTTTAAAGTCTCTTTTTTTAACTTTCAGCTAACTACGGAGTGAGATCATGATGAATAGGATCCCAAATTATGTATTTTGAATAAGTGGCTAGAATTAAGTAGGATGAAACAAGGTCAGAGGGCAAAGTCTAAGGAGTGGAATTTGTGCTTGCAAATATGTGACTCAAAAGGAGCAATTGTGTTTCTCCAGTAAATATATTTGTCATGGAAGCTTATGACAAGGAGCAATCAAGATGTGATTGAGCAATGGAATTCTCACAATAAAATAATCAGATGCTTTTATTTATGAGAGACATTTCTGAAGACAGTTAATTACATTTTCATCCTTCTAGAATCAGGACTTTTGAGGAAAATGCTATATATTAGTATTCACATATGTGTGTGTGTATACATGTAGATATATAAATGTGGATACACTTTCTTTTGTGCTGTTTTTTATATTCAAACAGAACAAGTACAAGCACATCCTCCAGACAAAGCTAGGTGATGTAAGATAAACTGTCAGTTAGATGCAAAGTAATGAGAGATGACTATTTTCCTTAGAACTATCTTCCTTCAATCTGTTTTAATTATGCAACATTAATTGTTACCATTTTTTTCACACCATCTCACATAGCTTTACTATCATGATAGAAGCAGGTGAAAGACCCTGTCTTCTGAATTTGCACAACAGTTGTACTAAATCAGCAAAAGATAAACATTCTGCTCATCAAGTAAGAATCAAATATTCCTCAGCTATGACAAGCATCTAGACTCAGCAAATACACTTCAAAGAAAATGCCGATGTTAAAAAGAGTGAGCACAGATTCTTTTACAAATGCCTTTGAAAGTAATGCAAAATGTCACACAGTGTGAATTCAAAGAGTTTAAATAGGTTGGCATGAAATTTAGGATCTAAACTAATTATTTAAAAGCACTGGTTTGTTGGGTATTTTTTTTTTATGTTTTACTTATTTTGGGATGAGAGTGGCTGAGGATATTTACTGTTGAAGAGATGAAAAAGTACATAATAGGCCCTTGATCTAGGTTACACAGTTAAGCTAGGAATTCAGTACCACAGGCACTAGTACATACTTAGTCTGGCATAAACACTATTGCTGGAGTTCTTCCACTTTATACACACAATAAAAAATTGGCTTTAGATGTGGTTGTAATGCAGCTATTCCCCTTTTGCAGTCTGTATTAATATTCTGCCCACCAGACCAAAGAGAAACATCCTCTGAATAGAGTATTGGAGTATTGGATCAGCTGCAAGAGGAGGAAAGAAGTCACTACTCTTTGCACTGTCGTAGTTTATCTAGAATCCCCAAAACTAGAGATATTGGTTTAAATCCCTTTGGCAGAGAAGGGAATTGAGATCTTCCATAAACTGCTGAGTCCTCAAACCTCTGACGTAAGGAACTGGAGACAAGCACTGTTATCATGTATTCTTAAGTTGCCCCAAATTATTTCTTCTCTTTTATTTTTTTAATTTTTTTCCCTAGACAGATTAGCTGGTAAATTTGTCCTACATTTAAACACATACACATAAAAAAAAAAATAATTCAGAAATAAATGCATACCATTATATACCTACAGACACTATAGAATTTGGAAAAAATGAAATAAAGAATCAGCTTCTGGGAAGGGCCTAAAGAATGCCCAAGTCTTCAAATTATAACTTCAGCATAAGTCTAACCTCATTATTCATGGTTAAATATCAACACAAGCAGAGTACAAGGACTGTAACTGCATTTCATAAGTTCTCTGTAGGCCAGTCTTGTCTTTTTTTAAAAAAAATAATAATAATATTGTGCTGCTTTTATGCTCAGTCTACTGTACACTGGCCATTCTGATAAATCTGCTAGAGTGTCTGTGTTGATTTATATGTAGCAACTTACAGATCAGCAATTGATCTTGTGGAGTGGACCATATCCATCAATGTGTGTGTTTCTTACAAGTGACATAGACCTTTTGTCAGAATAAGGGTTACTTGAATTTTATAGGGTGCAACTAAAATTCTTTTCATTCTCTTTAACCCCATGATCCAAATCAGGAAGTAACTAAACTAAGTAATGTAAATTATCATTAATTTACTTATAATATATGAACAAATGATTATTGGCTCAAAATAGATATATTCATTGTATTACTTGGAATAAAGGCATGTTAAAATTAATTTTCACTGTTAAAATCAAAATGAAAAATAGCTCTGCATTTTTAAAGCTCTGACAAAATATGCTTATTCTTAAATTAAGACTAAGTAGTTATGTAATGAAGTAATACAACCTTTTTATCCATTAGTGGGAAACTACAGCTTGATAACACAATTTAGATTAATATTTCTGACTTTTTCCTCATATTATTTACAGGCAATATAGAAGCAAGGTGTGAGACATTCACTTTCTATTAAGAACTTTGAAATTCTGAAGATGGTCCAAAGTTTCTTAATACTGAAATTACGCTTCAGAAACAAGTGATCTCCTATGTAGATGTTCTACATTGTTCTGAAATAAAAACATGTGCTCAATAACTAGCAAAAAAGAAATATTCATTCCATAGTTTGCTACAACAATCATGAAGCCCTGTAAATTAGGGTGATACAAATTATTCTTTCAGCTCTGTAAACTAAAAGGACAAAATTAGTTTTACTTCCTCAATGACAAATATATCACACAAAGAAATCTTTCCATCCAAAGTGACAATTACAGAATTATCACTATAGACAGTTTGTTTCATTTTAGTTTTCATGGATACTCAACTGTTTATAGTATATGAATGAATTGAACAAGTAAAAAGATTTTAAAAACAAAGTTTGAAAGAACATATGCAGAATGGTTTGCACCATATCAAAACAAAAGCCCAATAGGGATGGTCTAAATGTTTTGATAAAATCGTCCAAGATAACTGAATACAGAAAAACCTCTCTGACTTATGAACAGAAACTGATAAAATTCAAAAGATTGATGTTTATTTTTGCAATGTTTCCTATAAAATCATCTTTAAATCTAAATGATGCTTTCATATTGTCTGTTTATAGAGCTTGATGTAACAATTGTTATAAACAATTTATGTACTGATTAATATTTAGTTTTATTTTGCATAGGGGAAGGAAAAAAATTTATTCCATTATTCCACTAAATTGAATATACAGAAACTATATGGCTATCTCCTCTGAAACAGTTGATTGTTTTGTTTTGAGATAGCCACAGGATCACAGGTGCATGAAGGTTCAGCCTTGACACTGACAATTGTAAACTGTTGTCTCCACTGTTGCGTAAAACAGAGCTGACCTTTGATAGTTCACTATTAATAAAATGGGACCATGAAAAAAAATGTGTGATTATTCTTTGCTTTCAGGTACCATTTCCTGTACCATAATGCACCTATTTTTATAGAATCATATGCCTGCCAAATGTCATTCATATGAACTGACAATTAAATTTCTTCTCTGCTGCCATTTAGCCTTTTTGGACTGTCACTCAGAGACCAGTCTCCAGGGAGTCAGCAAATTTCCCCTAAAGCACTCCCTGTGCTTCCAGGAGCAACTAAATGACAGTTGATACTATCTTCTACAGAAAAGGCAACTGGGAACTGTTTTCACTTTTTTCTCACCCCTTATTGCTCCTCAGTTGGCTTCTTACATCTATCATGCCTGCAGATCATGAGAGCTGTGGAAGAAGAGAAAACCTTATTCACCAAAAAGCAGCTTCTAACTCACCTTCTCACTTAGATAACTGCCCTCCCATCCCGTATGTTGAAATTGCAATTGGGATACAACTGTCCCTTTCTCTTCCTAGGTAGCAGAGTTTGTTGACCACTGAAACTGTGTAAATTCATGACTTGAGCTCAATGAAACTGCTTTTGCCTCCCTTTCCCTGCTTTCAGAATGAGTTGAAGTGGGAATGGGGTTGACATAGGACTAAGAGCATTATTTTATCACATTCTTAGGAAAATTTTCCTTATGCAGGCTTTGCATCTTTCTTCTGAATAATGTTCCTAAGTGATATATTAGGAGAAAAAACATTATTTTGTAATGCTTCAAGTCACAGTTGCTTGACCTTTTTTTACATAGGATGGCTAGGTTTTGTGCTCTTTTTTCTGTATAAAAGAATGAATTCCAATTGTGCTAACATGCAGGCATATCCAGCCATTCTTATCTTTTAATTTTGACCAGAATTTCACCATACACATGAGGAAAGAGGCTAGAGAAGTCTTGCAGTATGTATTACTGGGAGCAACTGTTTATTTCATGTTGAGCAAGCGCACCTTACTTTAATATGTGCTTAGTAGATTTGGCATGTCTGTTCTTGTATAACATCAATACTTACAAATGTTTTTCATGTTTACCCCAAAATAGGATGATTAAAGCAAAGTAAACACAGAAAGATATGCATTTATATGTATAAACACCAGTTTATACTAGTACTCTGCCTGATACTTAGCTAATTGAACAGAATATGAAAAATATGAGAACATCAGCTTAACATGAGAAACTGCTGAACATAACAAATAAGTAATAACCTGACAAAAGTTTCAGACAGCATCGTGAGAAATGGCAGGATTTTTCATGTGGTCAAGGGAAGTTATGTGAGAGACAGACATACCTCTCAGATAGTTGGAGGGGAACATTGAGGACCTGCTGGGGACTGGGACCTTGCAAGGCTAGCAGTGCTGCAGTAACTCCATCAGAAATGCCAAATCTGGGTACAGATGCATCAGACCTGGGACTAAAAGAGAATACTTAAGTGTGAGGAGAAAAGGGAGGAGAAAGTGAGAAATCAATGTGGGTGACGAAGGAACAAATGTGCGAAACTGGAGAGACAGGAAGATACAAGTGGATGATGACATGTAAAACAGACTTGGTCATTTTGCTTTTCTGCTGAGCTCTGTACTTGGTGGTTTCAGACTGTCCAACCTTCTTATTAAACTTCATTCCTCGCTATTTTCTGTGTGAATGCGCTCTCTACTCTGAGACCATGTGTGTGAAATGCTAGTGAACTTCAGGCCAGCTGTGGATATAGGAGCCAGCAATTGGAGAGGTTGAGGTCTCAATCTGTGGTCGGCTGCTGGATAGACCTGTGCTTTCTGTGTGTCTGCGTGTATGTTCTGCTAGTAAACTTCAAGATGGACTAGTTAGTGGGTAGGATGAGCCTAGGAAAGGTTCAGCATCCGAGTTAGTGAATGAATTGAGGACCTAGGATCCAGGCATGGGTATTAGGTGAACTTAAAACCTGTGTTAATACTCAAGAGATCTGTGAATGTGAGTATGGCTGTGGGTTAGGGAGTAAGAGTGTTTATCTATCAACAGAAAATTTCATTCCTGATCAGCTGGAGGGGAGGAACAGGATTCAGTGTTGTCCAGGTTCATGTGAGTGCTGCTGTCGCTAAAGGCACTGGTCTGTGTTGGTTTCTGTGTCTGTATATGTGTATATGTGTGTGCACACACATGCACATGTGTCTTTTGGGAATACCCATTTACTGGCTGGATCTATTGAAGGAAATGGTAGCAGCTGTGGCTACCTGACTGGGATTCCCTGAGGTATGAGAGTGCACCAAATTGGGCTTTAGCACACTGGGAAGGAGGAATCCCCAATGCCCTGAGGACTGTCAGATTCACTGGCCCTAACAGTGAGAAGCATGGGGAAATTTCGGTTAAGCATTTTGACAGTTGTATTCTGTATGCGTGTTTGGCTTGCTGAGTTTTACTGAAGTTCTACTGCTTAAATGACACTGAGAATCAAACAAGAACCTTTACTGAACAGCTCTGATATGATCTTTGTGTTTCCTGCATTTCTCCTGCTCCAGGCTGCTTCTCTTGTGAAATTCCCTGTCAGTGCTAAGAAACATATTAGAAATACAGATGAAATTCAAGCACAAGTCCAGGAGAAAACAAAAACAATCTAATCTGATTATAATGCTTAGATACCCAGCCGCTGAAACACAGACAGATATTGAGTACAAAATATTTTATTTTCTCTTCAATATGTGAGAATAATTGAAGTTTCAGAATTAAGACCAAAACAGACTGAATGCTGAAGAGAGAGCTGCCCTTACCATGCGGTTACATACTGCTAGGTAATTACAAATGTTGAGGTCAGAGTTACATTTTAAATCACTTGTTTAACTCAGGGTTGTAAGAAATTACTTTTGACCACAGAAAATCTGTGGACCCAAAACCTCTCTTCAAGATAAATGGCTGCAATCTTTCTTCTAAATATGAATAGGTATACTTTTACAATTTTTCGTCTGATATTTACCCAAGCAGAAAGGAGTTAATGACATGCTTGTCCTTCTTCTAATACTATTGGACAGTGAATGAAATATGCATCCAAAAATACTTGTTTCAATGCCTCTCTGACAAAAATAATATTCAAGCCAATTCTAGAGAGTCACCAGCTGTTTTGGAATACAGTGTGGTAGAAATATTTGCTATGTAGAAACATTTGCTATGTCTCCTATTGCAGCTGTAATATTGTGACTACAGTGACCTAAGGGCTAGGGTGGAGGGGATGGCAGGGTAAGTGACACAATTAAAGTCCTGTCTCCTGTGTGTGTTTGTGAACATAAGAAGCATAAGAAAAAGAAGGAATTAAAAGGTTATGCCCAGTCACAGAACCACAACATGACTATGATGAGAGACACATGGTGGGGTAGCTTCAATTATTAAAGTGATGGATGGATGGATGGATGGATGGATGGATGGATAGATGGATGGATGGATTCAAGCTCTTCAGAAAGCATAACAGAAAGAGGAGACAAAAAAAAGACTTGTACCCTTACTTGAAGGAGTAACTTGACTGTACATTTATATTCCTAAGAGATAGGTGAGAAATTATGGGTCAAGATCAGGGATTAGGGTAGTGGTGGAGGTGAGATCATGGTGGACACATTCTGGAGGTCACATTGTTACGTTATGTGATAAAAGCTTGTCTGTACAACCAGAAGGATCAAGTTGGGGACCACTTAAACAGACTAGGGAGGATAGATTGCATCTAGAAGAGCTGTCTAATGTCTTTACGAAGCTGATCTGTACCATCTTTGAACAGTTTGACAATCAGGGAGTTCCCTTATAACTTGAGGAATACAAATGTCACACTTCTCTTCAAGAAGGATGATGCATGGAATTAAAAGCAGGTCAGAGTAACCGCAGTCTCCAGGGACATAATGGAGCAAATCCTCCTGGAAGCCATGTCCAGGTATGTGGAGGACAAAAAGTGATAGGGAATAGCCAGCATTAATTTACCAATGTGTATGGTCAATGTGATTGGCTTCTGTGGAGGAATGACTGACTTTGTGAATAACAGGAAAGGCACCAAGTTATTTACTTTGACTGTAACAAGGCTTTCAATGTGGTCTCCCATAGTACTCTTTTAGTGTAATTGCTAAGTTATTGACTAGATGGGTAGATCAAAAGGAATGTTGAATACTGGCTAAACCATTGGGCACAAATATCAGCAGTTCAAAGTCCAACCTGCAGCTGTCAATGAATGGAATTTCTTAAGGGTTCATACTGGAACCAATATTGCCATTACTGACAAGGATGATGAGATGGAGCACACACTCATTTTATGGATGATATGGTGGAGGATAGGACTATCATAAAAGGAGTCATCAAAAAGCTGGAGAGATAGGATGACAGAAACCTCGTGGTTTTCAATAAAGGCAGATGCAAAAGACCAAAGCACATACAGGCTGGGTGCCTCAAACTTGCCAGAAAGGAGCCTTTCAGAAAAAAGACTTTAGACTCCACACAAACAGGTTACATGTGAGTCAATTGCGTGCACTTGTGATAATGAAGCCTAATCATAGATGGGGCCACATTTGTAAGAGTATAGCTACAAGACTAAGGGAAGTGATTATTCTCTATTGGCATGTATGAAACATTGTTTGGAGTCTTGTGCCCAGTTTCAGGTCCCAAGGATGAGAAAAACTGAGTTAATTCAGCAAAGAGCCATTAAGATTGTCAAAGTGCTGGTGCACATATGGAGAAATTAAGAGAGCTTGGTTTATATTGTCTGCAGAAGAAAAGGTGGGGGGGATCTTACTGCTGTCTTCAACTACTGAATGGGAGGTCAGAGAGAAGTCAAAGCCACACTCTTCCCAGTGATGCAAAGCGAAAAAGACAATAGGCAACAGGCACAGCTTGCTGCCAGGAGAACTCATTAAATATAAGAAAAAAAAAAATCTTCACAATAAGACTGGTCAAATACTGAAACAGGCTGCTGAAAGAGGATGTGGAATGCCCAGCCTTTGAGATACACAAAACTCAACTGCACAGAGTAACTTAATGCAACTTTAAAGTTAGCATTGCTTTAAGCAGGAGGTGAAACCAGATTGCCTACAAAGGTCCCTTCCAATCTAAATTATTCTCTCATTCTCTGTTTATGTCAAGGCTGGCACATCACAAAAAGAAGAATTTTAATATGCATCCAAAAAGAGCATAAGAACAGTTATGACTACTTGGTTTAACAATGGCATATTAGAGAAGGAAGACAGTCTGCCCTGCTTCAAGAATCCTTTGAACAGTCCTTAGAGGAAGACCTGTTACAAGTATTCTAAATGAGTATTCTAAATTAAGTTCACTAAAACTTGGATTATAGTTAATCTGCCACTATCTTTCTGGTGAAAAGCAATGGAAATATTTTCTTCATTGTTCCATATGAGATACTCAGATATGAATTTATGATCTTAGGTAAGATAATTAAGTAGCTCATCTCTAATTTTGTCACGTCTTATGCAAAATAAAAATAGTTCTCAAAATTTTTAGTATTAGAAAGCTACCACTGAAAATGAGAACTCTGAGCCCAAAATGCTCTATTGTGAACAGAATTGTAGCAGGTACATATATCCACATCTTTCATATTCCACTCAAGGACTAAGGACTATGAGAAAGCACGCTATTTTTTTCTTTCCTAGCCAATTTTTTTTAGTTTTAAATTTTAGGTGGCTTAAAGTATCTGAAGATGCTTTCTGATGTGAAGACTGAGAAACTGTCTCTAAGGCAGCTAAAACTTAGAGGGATGCAAGGATTAAACTGGCTTTATGTCCTATTAATAGGAACTTGAACTTTAATATTAATGATGATTAAGACCTCTTTCAGCTTCTTATAGTGGCTCAAATGTACATATAGGTACATAGGAAACTCGGGTTGTGGTCTACCTGTGTGCTGGATTCTTTTTATCGGTAAAGAAGTAGATAGATTGTCCCTTGTGTGGTGCATGTGTTGGTAAATACATCTCTTCCTGAAACAAAGAATGGTTATTTTAAAAGAGCAATCCTCTGTATATAGACATTAAAAAAAGTCTATATGTTTGGCTTAATTGCATCTTTAAAATGACTGAAATAGTCCCCCTAAATATCCCTTCTTATTATCCAGGATTATGAATAAATCTTTACACAAATTTACAGTCTTTTAAAGGCTTGATTCTCAGCTGGTATAAATTAACATGTGTTCACTGAAATGTGTAAATTGACACACTTCTGGCATTAGTAGAGCTATACTGACTTAAGTCAACTAAGAAGTTGTCCAATATTCCACTAAAAACTCTTCAATATACTTTGTTTAAAATAGTATATTACTTTCAGGATGAATTATGGGACTATAAATATGTTTCTTTATGGACATAAAAATGATTGACAATTCCTGGATCAGTAGATCTTTAATAAACTAGCTATTTTCCATAAGTTCTTTTTATACATAATTTCAAAATGCTAAGTGTATTATCTTTATGTCTATTTACACAATAGACAATGACAGCTATCATTTGAAAACAAAATTTTATTTGATTGAAATTAATTAGAAAAGGAATCTATTTACATTTACTTATTTCTGTGAATGTTTTTCTGTCAGCATAATTGGATTTTTGCTTATGTATTTAGAAGACAAATTCTGACTGCATATGTTGCTTTTAATGTTTTTAATGCTCAGGATGCCATCCTTTGCAGTGACATCATAAAACATATGGAATGTCAGTATTCTGGGAGATCTGTACTCACAGAAGAAGGGCACAATGACTTTTACAGCATGAGTCAAATGTATGCACTCTTCAGGATGGACTGTCTCTTCTACAAACAGCAATGCAGAAGGGAAAATCAAGAAACATAATATACAAGAAACTTGATTCTTCTCTCAAGCCCATTCTTTAACTCACTCTTTACCTACAGAAGAAGCCAAAAAGAAGGGAACATTTCCCTATAACACTACTAGCCTTGATTGGATTGTATGAAAACGGAATGCCTGAAGTATTTGAATAAAGTTGTGTAATTATTAATATTCTGAAGGAATTACTTACCTCTAACTGAAAACTCGTTGAACTCTCATTAAAATACCCCCAAATGTACTGCTAATGCTTAAGAAACAGATATCCAGGCATCAGTTCACCTTTTCAATTATATGTTTGCTCGAATTTCCCTGCAGATGATCATCAGGAAGACCAGAACTGTACTTTTCATCACTTCAAGCAATATCAGAGAACTCACATTTTGCTACGAATATATCCAGATCAAAGACAAAAGAAGTCCAATTACATTGGTCAAAGGTAGATCCTAATCTTAGTATCTTTTCCACTAGAAATCCAGGTTATATTTAGCATTAATCATGGCTCATGTGGGACATATTTTTGATAACAACACAGAGAAGACCACTTTATTTCAGTATTTATGTCATTTCACCTTTCTGCACTACAATTTTGACAATGTTTTTTGACCAATTTTTTCTTAGAACATTTTAAAAGCACTTTGACAAACAAGAATGAAAATTATTATATAAAAGCTTATTTTGCTTTTTATAGAATGTTTTCTATGAAGGTCTTCATTTATGGTGAATAACAGATCTGGAAAAACACATATGTTGCTTCTTAATTCTAAGGTATTTGTTAGCTGTCAGAAAAATTTGAGAAACAAGACCCTACGAAAACAGAACTAAAATATGAGTATTCATTTAATGACACTTTTAGAAGAGATTACAAAACTGCAGTTGCCCCTTAAACAAGTTAGGAGCAGTGTGGGGGACAAATATATTCTTAGGAATAGTGAGCAAAATAAACACAGAGAAATAATTCCCAGAATCTTTCACGTTCACACAATCTTTCATATGTATTTTATATATGATCTAAATCATATCTCATTTTAATAAATTAATGGCAAGGTAGGACAAATATTTAATAATTTCAGTTTTATGACTGCATCTCTCTGGGATGGAGTTAACTTTCCTCATAGCAGCCCTCATAGTTCTGTGCTTTGTATTTCTAGGCAGAACAGTGTTGATAACACATCAATGTTTTGGCTGCTGCCAAGGAGTGCTTGCACAGCATCAAGGTTGTCTCCCCAATCCCTCCCTATTACCCCAAAAGTCAGTAGACTGGGGGTGGACAAGATGTTGGGAGGGGACACAGCCAGGACAGCTGACCCAAAATGACCAAAGGGATATTCCATACCACATGACATCACGCTCAGTAGTAAAAACTAAGAGAAAGGAGAAGGGGAGAGGGCATTCGTTATTAAGGCGTTTGTCAAAGCAGTCACTACATGTACTGAGGCCCTACTTCCCATTAAGTGGCTGAACATCACCTGCTGATGGGAAGTAGATAACAAATCTTATTGCTTTTCTTTCCTTCCATGTGTGGCCTTTGCTTTTATTTATTAAATTACCTTTATCTCAACCCATGAGCTTTTTGTCTGGTTTTCTTCCCCTGTCCCACTGAAGAGAGGGAGTGAGAGAGTAGCATGGGGGCCAGTCAGGGTCAACCCACCCCATTAAGGCTTTCAGCTTCCAAATATTTGTGGAGATTAATATTTTCATGTAAATTATTTCATATTTGAGTTCTCTTCTGGAGTTGAAAAGCAGGGAAAAGAAAAAGATGACCTAAATGCCAATCATTCTGCTGCAAGTAGAGGCAAAATGAGGCAGAAAAATAATTAGTGGGATGTGTCAATATAAAGATCACAAAAGAGATGCCAAAGCTTCTCTTTTCAATTCTAGAAGGATGATTGAGTTTTTGTAGACCTGAAATGATATCTCCCTTGTTATAGTCCAGTTTCTCTTCTTTGCCTATTAAAATCTGTGACAAACTTCCATAGTAAAAAAAAAAATACCTACAGCAGCAGTTTAGTCTTCCTTATTCTGTGTCTAAAATTGTTTTCTGAAGCTGTGTTATTAAATGTTGAATGGAAACACTGTCTGAGCTGATGGTTTTCTATAAAAGATCCTGTAGATCTTCTAAAGTTTCTTTGTAGCACTGCCCCATCACATGCAAAAGTGAATCCATCAAAGTGGATCAAGGTTAGCACTAGTAGTGACATTGTTACTTGATTGTTTGTGAGAATTAATTTGTATAAAAAGAAACAGTTTTGCAAATGTATATTGGTGGACATACTGTGTTAATGACTGAAAGTGTTTTGTAGGTACAGTAACTGTAGGGATTTCCATAAATGTCATATTGCTAGTATTTATGTGGAGAATAAGAATAAATTTTTTAAAAAATTAAAAATAGTACCTTCCAATTCAACCTTTAATTGTATTGAATAATAAATAAAAAATGACATATTTAAAATGTTCTAAGAACTGCTCTCCACATATCCCAATGAATCAAATCCCAAATAAGCCTTTTACTTTCAATGCACATGACAAGGATAAAATATAGCAGCACAAAGTCAAACAACAGTAACTGAAGATGACAAAGCTAAAATCCAAAATGTTTCAAGTTACTTTTGTATTGATCCACTCATTGTTTCAAAGATTGGAGGCCAGATCCAAATAAGGATTTAGCTATTCAAATGCACAGGCTTTTCAAGATATAAGTTTATATGGTGATAAAAGTAAATAATAATAATTTTTTTTTTTAAAAAAAAAAAAGACTGGGAAAAGCTAAAGTTAAAACAGTAAATTTTGTATGCAGTTTTGTTTCTTTTAGGCATTAACAATATATTTTCAAACAAGCTTTAAATTCCAGAGGTTTGGACCTATGAAGATGTTTAAGAGCCGAAGCCTGGTTGTGACCCTGAACACTCCTGCTTACTGAATTTAGACAGGGGGGGTGACTAGTGCCTGTCAGCAGCCTAATTTTTTGTTTGCAATTACCTCAACATCTACTATTATATCTTGTCATACAGCCAAGGTTGTCCAAGAAGGGACAGGATGAGCATCTTAGAATTTTATTCCTGTTGAAGTCCAAAAAGCCTGCAAAAATATTATTCTGCCATTTAAAAAATGCATCTACCATACAAATACAGCAACAAATTCACATCCAAATCTGAACTATGCAGTCTTGCCATGACCACTTTATTTTAAAACACTGACGTAGGATGACAGAATTGTAGCCTCTTTTATTCAATTGACTTTTAATGAAGCTTAGGCCCTATCAGCCTTTTTTATTTTACTACAGGACATTTCGGCTTCACTCAACCTCATCAGCACAGAAGGGAAGTGGATATTTGTACCTTCCCATTATATTTGACAGAGTGGAAGTTTTTGCTGTAATGGAAGTTCAAATTTGATTCATGGTCAGTCTCTGTTTTGGGCAGGTAGGCAGTATCTAAACTGGCATGTTTTCAAGTGCTTAATTCAAACTGCTTTATAGTGTAATAAATACTGTATCACAAGTGAGCATGCCTTTCCACTGCCACTGAACCTGAGCCTTCGCTGACAGAGAAAAAATACCTGCTTATTTGGGAGTACAGGTTATTGAATAATATAGATACCAAATTGTGGGTCTGTATTGCAACAGCTAAGCTCAAGGGATGGGTTTTCTCTGATTATATCTGCTCTCCTTTGTTTGTTTTGGATTCAGCCTATCAAATCCTCCCAGCTTTTAATGTTTTTCCTCATAGCTTATTCATTTTTGAGGCTTTTTAACCTGTGTTATCTGATTCTGAACTATTTTCAGTTTCTCTGCTTATAGTACTGCAGACTTGCATAGGGGTTGTACAAATGCGTAACAAAATCTCCCTGTTCTCCATTTTCACACACAATACTTCATTGGAGAATTCATATGGTAACATCTGGCTTTACATACAGGCATGTGTTCGCTGTGATTTGGGGTCAGCTTCGGTGAAGGCTTTTTGGAGTGCACTGCAGCTCTTACCCAAGGCATGTGCAAAGGGTCTTCTCTCATTAGAACCAGGGATGGGTGGGTGAGTGTGTGTGTAGGGGGTGTGACAGAGGGGCTTGGTTGGTACCTGGCAGCCAGCTGATGTCAACCCACCACCCTGTGATACAGTTACAGTCTAAGAGATTTTTGTTACTTTACACAAGTATCAAAAATACCCCCCCACACACACATATACACACTAAAAAGCAATAAGGGCTAATTTGCTAGTGTTATAAAGTAATCATATTAAAAGAGATTATACTGTAAATTTTGCAGAGGTGTTGTGTTACTGTCTGCTCACTGCTCTGCTAAGGGAAGGAAAGTGCATTCAACCTATGACTTCTCAAAAAAGGAGGGAAAAAGATGAAAAAAATCTGGGGGCAGGAGAAACTGAGCCATCAAAGTGAGTAAATGGCTGACTAACAGTGTGATCATTTTTTTCAGCCTTGTCCTTCGTTTTCCCTCCACATACGCCATGTCTATTTATGAGCCTGACTTGTTACGTCATGTTTGATTTAGACTGTTCAGGGCAGGGATCCTCTTTCTGCTGCATCTGAGTGGCATATGACATGTGTACGTGTGAAAAAGATAAATGCCAGTCAGAGAAGAAGAGTTTACCTCAGTAAGCAGAAGCGTAAGTGTAACACTCTAAAACATCTTATAGAAGCTGGTCTCAGATGCTTCACCAAGCTGAAGGACACTTGCCTTATGAAGGCAGATATTTGTATGCAGCCCATGGAGATTTTTGGATAGCTACTTTATGCATTTTTGGCAACAGCAATAAAATGTACTTTTCTACCTTATGAAGATCAACATAATGAAATTAAATGTTTAAAAGCTTGAATTTCATTTCTCATTTCCTCTTATATTTTGCAAATTCCTAAACATTAAGGTTTGAGTGGACTGGTAATAATATACACTAAAATAGTATAGAATAAAATAGAACTAGTGCCATTTCTAGAGAAATTTGTATTTGAATTGTGATGATTTGCACAATGAATTCTATCTGGAGGAAAAAAAAAAAAAAAAGAAGAAGAAAGGAAAAGAAAACTAGAAAGTTACCACATAGAAATCCATCTCCAAGGAAAAAGGGAAATGCTTTATTTCCAAGTATATACAGGTCCATATGCTCTCCACTTAATCTGTGTAAATTTTGAATAATCTGTAAAATATGTACTTTTACAGGCAAGTTTCACCTACTTTTGGCCAGCTAAAACTGACCTAATTTTTATAAAATGTCTTTTTATTAAAAAAAAAAAAAAGATAAAAAGCATAATAAGAAATATATTCTCAATAAAAAGCTTTTTTTTTTTTTTTTTTCCCCCCAAGGACAACTAACTTGAAGGCAAGAAGTAATTTATGTTATGTTTTGCAGAGACGGGAAAAAACTAGCAAACATTTATGTGTTTTCATTATTTTATTAGCATTTCAAACTAATACCTATCAGATAAACAAACTGTTAGCTTTTTTGATTATACCTAAGTAACAAAGAGCTTAAGTTTATGACTGGGTTTTCAAGTAGCATGTATCAATCCTAGCACCATGAAGATTAAAAACCATCTTAGTGCTTTATAAATCTTCAGGGTAGCATGACTGTCTTGTTCCAGTTTAACTTTATCAGTGATGGACGCATAACTATGTTTTGTTAACATATTTCTGGTAATACCATTCTCACAGTTCATGTTGCTGTGCTAATCAAACTGAGTAGCTGAAAATGAAGACAAAATTTCAGTCTTGAAGTAAGTTATTTTATGTAACAGAGTAAGACTATTCTATTCAGCACCTGGACTTTTCATATTTCAAATATTTTCTTTTGTTTTCTTACCTTTTTTGCCACTGAATGTCTTCATCAATATATACACTTTTCTTTCCAATTCACTTTTTCCTTGTGACCCTGAAATACACTAAAACTTTCTGAGGAGAGAAGAAGGAAAAAATTTTCAATTAGCTGTATCTTTAGTTTATTGGTCTGTATTTTAATATTATGTTTTCCAAACAAGAGACCCAGAATGCAGAAAGGAGAGACAGGATAAATATAGCCTACATGTCATCAATTCTATTGCATTTTGAGAAAAACAAGGAGGAAAAGAATATAGGGCCTTTGGCAAAATCAAGTACATAATAGGGATTGAAATGCTGAAATATCCATTTTCATTTTAAGGAAGTATTTTATCTAGGATTTGATGGTTTGGTTTTGGTTTTTTGTTTGATTGTGTTTTGTTTTGTTTTGGTTTGGTTTGGTTTTTGTTTGTTTGTTTGTTTGTTTGGTATTGCATTTTCCTGCCAATATAGAAAAGCTTTATAATGGAAGTTTAGGAAGAACTAATTTCTCAGCATTCAAAATTTCTGATCTCCAAGTTAGGAAGAATTTTCTCATGAGACATAGAATATTTGGATTAAAATGAACAAGAGTCTTTCACTTCCCACAGAAGAACATATATGCTTTAATTTCTAATCTCTTGAAAGACTATGTGTCCAGAGTTCAGGAAAATTTCTATCAAATTTATTTAATAAAAGTATGTTTCTAACCTCATTTTTAAAGATGGGCTAGAAGTACTTATCTTCAGGGGAAACGATACCTGTAAACTCCAAAATCTCAAGGATGCACTTGCCAGGAGGCATAGGTAAGACACCTACACTTGAGAAAAAAGTGAGATTCGAGTAACTCTAATGTTCTCAGAAGTTCTGGATGTCTTCTTTTAGCTGCCTCGAGGGTCTGGTCCTCATGAGCAGAATCATAAGTGATGAATGACACTGCTGTGCTACTTGTGTTTCTGTTTCGGCTGGAGCTGCAGCAAAGTGGCAAGAGTCATTCATGCCCGCACTGCCAGGGAGCGCAGCAGCTGTGGGAAGCAGGGCAGATCTGCTGCATGTCCAAGTGATCCTACTGGGAAAGCAGGCTGGCTTGCTCCAGGTTATATAAAGTGAGAACTGCTGTAAAAGGGGATGGACAACCCATGGGCGCTGAACTCTGCTACAGCAGCGCACTAGGACTTGGGAGATGTAACACCCAGAGTTGGGGCAGGGGCTGGAGGTCTGGGCACACAAGGGAGCCACAATCCAGGGGCTCTACCTCCACACTAAGTGCAAAATGATCATTCCAGGCCACTGACAAAGGGGTTTAAGGGTGAGGCCCTGGGATCGGGAGTTTCCAATGGTCCATCACTATGACTGTTTAGTAAACTATCCATTCACACTTACAGACAGAAACTTGTTTCATTGCACATGTCCTTAATCCATCCTTCAGGTATAATCTAGAGTAACTACAGATCTCTCATATGTGTGTTAACAACAGATTTACCTCTGTAATGAGATGTTTGACAGAACTTTACATGTGGAGTTTTTTTAGAACATGATAACTTCCGAAATTTTATGTTTTATCTAACCTTTTTATTTGGTTGGGAAAAAAAAATATTGTATTCAAGTGGCCTGTATGACAGTGGTGCTGTCTGGGTAGCTGGCAGGGGAGTTACAGGGGAGGGGGAAGTTGTTAACAGCAAAACCTTGGCATGCAAGTAACAGGTTATTTCACCATTCTACTAATACTGTTGATGTTAACAAGAGCAGACCTGTCAACAGTGCAGCTGAACTACTGACATTTGTCATCACTTGTCAGCTTTCACATCTCTTTCCAACTGGGGTTGCATTTCCCATGAATGTCAGGTTTTTGAGATGAGCCCATTTATGATACTTACAAGGCAAACACAGGGGTACAGTGAAGTGGATTTCCCTGAGTAATTACATCTGTCAGCAGTGGCAGTATTTATGATCCAGATTTACTAACAAGACACAGAAGCTACCAGGACTCTGCCTGTAACTTTGAATGAGTGACTGCTACTGTCAACCACTGAATGCCCAGAGGAAAGGTGAGGATGGTGGCTTTCAGGGGTCCCAGCAAGAGCAGCAATGTGCTGGTAGGAAACAAACAAAGAAGTTGACGTTTCCTTAATGCATACCTGCAGAACAGTTAGCCTCAAGCAACACAGCATGATTGGTTTATGCATGATTGCATTTTGAGTGTTATTTTGATTTCCAGACACAGCCTTTCAAGGACAGAATGAAAACAACTATTTATAAATATAGTCCAAATTTCTCTCTGTTCTGCTATCTGCTTTAACTGAGAGCAGAGGATCTGTAATGTCAGAAAAGTTGGAATTTCAGATATGAAATTTCAGTGTAACTATAATTTCAAAGATGGCAAAAGCAGCCTGGCTAGGTGACAACCTCAAAGATGTAATGGACCAAAATTTTTAGGTATTATGAATATCTATTGTAATAGCATTCCATTCAGCACTGTTTATCAAACAACAGAAAATATTATCCCTTCTGTAGTTACAATTTGCCCATCGAAGGCTGATACGAGAGCAATCTCACAGATATCAGTCAACAGATGATATAGATCGATGTAGATGCAGATGTAGGTGTAGATATGTAGATGTAGACGCAGATGCAATGATAGAGACATACATATGAAAAAAAGCCAGAAAGTCATACTAAGGAGGGGAGAATATTTGAGGTGATAAAAACTCATTTGTCTTCAGATCCCTTTTGCTGATTCATTAATTAGACAAGGATTCCAGGAATAGAGGTTAGTTAATAAGAATTCTGTCCATTTGTTTGGTTTTGGCTTTTTTCATTTTAAGAATTTCACAAACATTCGAGGTACAAGTATGGACACATAGTGATAGTTTGTCTTTTAAAAAATGAGACCCATAGAGAAAGATATTATTGTTCAATACATTTTCTGAGGGAAGACGTTGAATTTTTCTAGTGTATAATTAAAATGTATAACAAGAAAATTAGTTTCTGGAGGCAGTGATAGAGAAATCTAAGCTTATGACAACAGCAACTGCTGTTAGTAAGTGACAATATAAGAACAGATATTGTCCTTAATGCCAGACTGTAGGGGAATTGTGGTCCTACATTTCATGCAGCAAAAATAACACTGACTGGATCAGCAGAATAGTAATATATTGTCATTCACCCTCAGTGTCAAGTTCTTAGATTTGCAGAGAAGGAGTTTCTATCAAAAGTTGTAGTAGTACCAACATAAATTCTTCAGACTATGCTTTCTATAATTTAATAATGTGCAGTCTTGAGCTCAAGAAAAATTTATATTGGATACAGTGGTATCAGTTGATTCAGAATTGATTACAAAGGAAGTTAGAATTTTAAGACTATGAAGGAAGGGTAAATTTACCAAGGTAAAAACCAATATGAATACATAGCTTCTGAGATCAAAATAATCTTCTAGGGTTTTTTTATCCAAAAACTTATTTAAATAATAATCTCATTAGCTAATGTTAGCATTTGAATGGATCATGATCATTTAAGCTATAATTAAGATTTTTAAAGTATTTTGATTCATAGTTTACTACCAATAATTTAATGAACGGAAATCAGCTTGAAGAGGAATAGTTTGGTCTATATAGTGAGAAACAGTGAAAGTAATCTGATTCTTTTGAAACAAAAAATAAAAAATTAGGCTAAAATTATCATAATATTATTTATTGTTGTTCTGATCAATTTAAATTAAACTTTCTAAATTGCTTTGTCCATAAACATTATTTCCGGTGTTCACCTAAATTACTTTCTGCTTAATGTCATTGTATTGTAAATATCTATTGAATAGAGATACAGGTAGCAGAGTGAAAACAGGGCTCCTTTTGAGTTAATGAAGATATATTTATTTATAGGTATATTTGCAGGTCCTCCATGGGATGGCTCAAAAGCAGGCTGAAACACAGCGTGCTCTGTGACCTTTGTTCCATCTGTTCCCATAGGGGCCTTGTGATATCCTAACTCAGAGTCTACATATTGCACTCAAGAAGCCTAAAAAACCCTTGTCCATCCTCCATCAGTAACACGATACTTCTTCAAGGCATGCAAAACACGTGTTGATGGCTTAAAGTTAAGCAGTCAGTCTGTGACCATTTCCAGCTCATCCACAGTGCTTATAAATCTGTTCTTGGTTTCCTTAAACAAAGAATAAGTGTTAACTTTCTGTTTCAGATGCTATATGATTCTTCTAACACCTGTACTTGAACACAGAGCACTGCATCGAGTTCTGGGGTCATCAGTGCAGCAAAGACATGGGTCTGTTAGAGCAGGTCCAGAGGAGGGCCATGAAAATGATCAGAGGGCTGAAGAACCTCTCCTGTGAAGACAGGCTGAGAGTTAGGGTTGTTCAGCCTGGACAATGGAAGGCTCTGGGGAGATCTTTTTGTGGCCTTTCAACATTTAAAGGGGGCTTATAAGAAAGATGGAGAGAGGTTTTTAAAGAGGATCTGTAGTGAAAGGACACAGGGTAATGGTTTTAAACTGAAAGGGGGCAGATTTAGATTGGATACCAGGAATAGATTATTTATGATGAGGATGATGAGAGACTGGAACAGGTTGCCCGGAGAAGATGTTAATGCCCCATCATTGGAAGTGTTCAAAGTTAGGTTGGATGGGGCTTTCAGCAGCCTGATTTAGTGGAAGATATCCCTGCCCATGGCAGAGGAGTTGAATTAGATGATCTTTGAAGATGCCTTCCAACCCAATCCACTCTATGATTCTATGATAAATCCACAAACAATAATTTGGAGAGTAAGTACATTACATTTGACACAGACAGGGCTGAAGTACATACCCATACTTAAAATACAGAGTAGGTGTAATCTAAATGAGTTCTACCATTGACTTTAAGTCACTGTGAATCTACGATCTCACTTAAAAGAAAATAAATGTATTCTGGCGTATTATAATCTGTTTGGTTTCTCCTTCTCGGAAGTATGGTTTACATTTTTAAATCTCCTTAGTTACCTAAATGTATTAGCAGTCCAGCAAGCAACTGTGTTACATACTGTTTGAAGAAAACAACATTGCTTTTATTTAAGTTTGCACTATATTGCTCAAGGAAATCTGATGCGCTTTAGGGAGGCAAACAGATGACACTGGTACAGATATATTTAGATCAACTAATGTGTTTGAAAAGGAGTGGGAGGAATATATAAATATAAACATATAATATGGTTAAAAAGATAAACCTAAAAATGCTTTTTTTTTTTTTTTTTTACAACAGTAATATGGAACAATTTCCATTAACTTTTTGAAATGATTGTTACAGGACACTACTCTTAAACCTTTACTGCTATTAGAGTAAATGGAAATTGTAATTAACACTGAGAGCTCTAACAAACTTATCAAGCTCTCAATTCACAATACATGCATATAGTTCAACATGCCTGTCTCTATTGAAACTAATTAAATAAATTAAAAGTCCCATTTCCAAACGTCACTTTTTAATTTTTTTTTTTACTATATTTTAAGACATTTGCTAATTGCTTAAAAGCTCTCTTTGTGAAAGTACCCAAAACAGATTACTGGTCTATCAGTCTTCTCACATTATCATGTACCTTACTTTTTCTGGTTTATTTGTTGGCAAACAGTATATTTAGACAATTGTTCTAGTCGTATTTACATCTTTGTGGGTGACTAGATTTATATGTTTCTAACTTAAAGGTAAGAAATTCTTTCATATTCTGATTTAAATTTTTGGAGAAGGAACACAAAACTGAATCCATGTTTGCATTACATATTTAAGACTCATACCATGTCTAATTTTCACCTAAAATTAAGTCAACAGCAGACTAAAAATGTTAAATACACTGAATGTTGGCAGTTCATATCTGGCCTACCTCACATTAAACCCCACAGGGGAAATAAATCTCTGCATCAAACAATATTAACAGTCAGTAGACAGTAAATTTAAGTTCACACTTCAAATAATCCAAGGGAAAATGAGTCAATCTGAATTTTTTTTTCTTAAAAATATATGCAAGTTGCAACAAAATGGAAGACATAAAATCTTGCTTTTAAATTCAGACCACAAAAGAGAAACAACAACAACAGCAAAAGATATGTCAAGTACTAACACAGCTATTATTTTCCTTTTAAGGGCATAATTCTGCATTCATTACTTACTAACTCTAATCATATAGCTTTTTTTATTTCAGTTGAATTTTAACAGTATATTACGATGTTTGCATTCATTCACTGTTTTACCTTAATCAAGTTTCTAGTTGTCCATCTTTTTTTGGAGAAAATGGCAACATGGTATATAATGGAGGAACAGGTTAAATTATAAAGAGCAAGGGATTAAGGCGATGCAAAAGCAGTTGGTTATCTGAGGTCCAGCACAGAGTGAAATCCTGTGTAAGGAGTGAACTGCTTTTAATTTTTTAGCAGATATACGAGCAAACAATCTTTGAGCTTTCAGACTTCCTTTAACAGGAAACTTTTTCCCTAATTACACATCAGAAATAAGACATTTTTTGAATGTGTAATTAATATAACCACTTATTGTGATGGTATTTATTTCCTGTGTGACTGAATACATTTAGTTATGGTGTAAAAATGTGAGCCTAAATGCATGATGTTTATAATAAACAATGATAAAGTAGAAATTGCTTTCAATTTCATGCATCTATCCACAGTTACCAGCTTGCTAATGGATGACACCTTAAGGTTTCAATACATATACTCAAATAGCATTCCTTTATACAGTTTTATACAGTTTACAACTCTGTATTGAACTGTGTTAACATCCATATGCTAGAGTGAATTACAATTAAAAAACCAGCAAAACATTTTCTGAGTTTTAGGAAGACATCTGTTGATTTAGAATAGAAGACCCAACAATATTAAGCAGTGGTATACATATCAGTGTGGTTACGTACTGTAACTGTTAAAATATTTTTTTCTTCTCTAGGGTCATCTCCATAGATTTTTTCCCCATATACTGATATGAATTGCTAATTATGTTGTGTGAAAATACAAATTAACACAAAATGAGAGCATTTTTGTTCTGAATATTGAGTTACTACGGACAGTTAAACACAATAGTATAATATAAGTATCAGTATACAGCAAAGTTGTTTGCAAAACTCATGGAAAAAGTAATATTTCAATATATTGCTATGGGTAATTAAATTTAGACATGAACATATGAATGTGCAGTTGTATTTTTATTTGTTATTATTCATTAGCGTTCTTTTTTTTTTTTTACTGAATTTTGATTCAATGCCATGAGGATAGCGACGTATCCATATATTTAGTTACATATGTGGTACAAAAAATACATGTCTACTGTTCATTGATAAAATGGAATAAACTCTGGCAACATTCAGAAATAGGACAAATTTATTTTTTAAAAAAGAAAGAATTATTTTACCTGTTAAACTGGTAAGACACTTTGAAATATTCTCATTTATTTGATCAGTTTTAGGCTTGCTAACGCACGCAGATCTCTGCAAACAATGTTTAAATATATTGCAGTTTTTTACCCACCGTAGTCTTATATGAATACATGAAACAATTTCTGACAAATAAGTCACTGTTAAATGGTGTACTGCTGAATTCTTATTCAAGAACTATAATTTTGTAATTTATTATTTATTTTCCAATATAAAACAGAAAGATATATTAATCTAATAATTATGATTCCTTCTGTTCTCTCAGAACATAATATATTGTATATTACAAAGTGTCTTAATAAATTTCTATTACTGCATTACACTGATTTGGCCACACAGAAAAAACTTTATATTCAGAATAAATTGTATATGAAATATGATACATGGATTATCAAGAAAATAAGTATATGTGTTTTCTTTTACCAACATGCAGAAAATCCTTTACCAATGTAATTTGATACAAGAAATGCATATTTTTTCATATAGGCCTAAGCTTCAACTTAAATATCCAGTTTCTCATCGTAGTGAATTAACCTTTTGTCTTGCTATATGTTTGACAATAAATAGTTACTGAATGTTGAAATAGCCTACAGTAATTTTTCCCTTGAAAATATTCCCATCACATGTTGTACTGTCAAAATAATTTAGGCCACTGTTTCTGAAAATGGTTAAAGTTATTTCCTTTTGCTACACAAGTATTCGCATGATGAAAGCAATCATATATTGTGTGTCTCAGAAAGAATGTTTTCTACCCCTATCACAACTTCTTAAAACAATTGACAAACCTCATATGTACACAAATAATCTTGTCTGGACATCTCTCCTAAGAGAAATTAAAAGAAACAAGTTGTATAATCAGAGTATCTTGATTGGTGAAGGATGACTGCTAGGGATTTATGTTGTTCCATAGATTTATTTCCCTGAAAGAGTAACATTAGTGAGTTAATCATTATTGACACCAGATTAGTCATGTCAGCAACAAAATATTATTGCAGAGGGCTGGAAAAAAAAGGTTACAGAAGTTTTAATTTCTAAAAAAATTTATTGTTCAGACAAATAAGAAATTTCAGCCTTTTGAAGATTTTATCAGTGTCATTGAAAACCTTTTTTTCTGAAATAATTTACTTTGGGAAAAAAAAATGCAGTATCTCAGAAAAGATGTGATACATATGTTTTATGCTTTTTAATTTCTTTTTTGATATGCCACCTGGATTTCTTATCTAAAAATCCACTGTAGTAATGAGAGGTCTATGGTGCAATCCGCCATTTCATTACTAAGGGAGAAGTTGGCATCAACTTCTCAGAGCAAGCATTATATTACTAAGGAATCAGGAAAACGAAAATACAAAGCTCTTAATTTTCACTTCTATGAGACATCACAGTACTATTTTCAAAAACACTTTTTTAAACAACCTGGTGTTTTCTGACCTAATGTGACAAGTATGTGAAAAACTCCTGTGGGATTTAGTCTATAATATATAGATTTGCACATTATACAGTAAGTAGGCATGCTGCGAAATATGAACAGATAGTAATAGTAGTTCATATGGTATATACAATTTAGCATATTTGCAAGTATGGGTGAACTATGTAGGCATAGTAATAGGATGCTTGTAATAGTGCCTGATGATTAGGGTTTGTCTTCCTGTTTTCAGGCCTTGTTTCCGTTTAGTTGTGCTTTTGCCAAAACTGAGCTGAAGTTTTGTATAATGATAGTCTGCATCACCCTGAATTTTGGGAAACTTTTGGATTATATGATCACCTGATTCTGAGAAAATGGCTAGAAATCACGTTTTTAACTTTCCTTAAATAAACCATTGGCCTTTTCAGCAAGGATACTTGTTCCTCATATTATTGTGCAAATCTGTCTGCATTGTGCCAATTTATAAAATCTGTGAATAAGTTTATTTTACCTAGGCATAATCAAATATATCTAGTAAAGCCTCCAGCCAATCTATCTCCTTTGCCCATTGCCTCTCATCCTGCACCGGGCTCCACTAAGAAGAGTCTGACTTTCTTTTCTTTCTTCCCTCATTATCAGGTATCTGTACATATTAACAAGATTTCCCCAGCCCTCAAGCCTTCACTCTTCCAAGCTGAACACTCCCAGATCTCCCAACCTCTCCTGGTATGGCAGGTGCCCCAATCCCTTCATTATCTTGGTGGCCCTTCGCTAGACTCTCTCTGATATATCTATGTCTCTCTTGTACTGGGGAATCCAGCCCTGGACCCAGCACTCCAGATGTGTCCTCATCAGTGAGAAGCAGAGAGGAAGGAAGACCTCCCGTCACCTGCTGGTGACACTCGTCCTGATGTAGCGCAGGAGGCTGTTGGTTTTCTTTGCTGCAAGGGTGCATTGCTGCCTAGTATTCAGCTTGCAGTCCATGAGGACCCCTAGGTCCTTTTCTGCAAAGTTGCTTTCATATTCAAGTTCCCCTAGAATTCATTGCATATATCATCAGAAACTGGCATTTTTTTACTGTTCTTTTCATTGATTTGTTTTAAAATCTTTTTACTCAGGTGTAATATCTACTCTGACTAATCCCCATTAAAAACTGTTTCGATGTTCAAATCTTTCTACTGGCCTCTCTTACAAACTTTGAAGGAAATAATTAATTTAGCTTCATTTGCACTGGTTTTATACTCCTTGAATTCCTATTTTACAGTCTGATTACTTCTCATGCCTTTTGATTCTCTAACAGAATTCTTGCTTCTGAGTCTTTCATAAAAAAAATAAATTGCACCCCACGAAGGAAAAAGCATTTCACAAACATTTTTTTCTTACACAAGAATACAGTTTGTGACTATCCTATGATAATTATTACATACACAAACTTTAATAATAATACCTTGAAAATATTTCTTATTATCTCTTTTTTTGCATTGAAAATATTTATGTGTGTTGTCTTGCTTAGAGGCTCCAAAAATCATTACAAGTATGAAAAGATCATTGCTAAGGGACATTATAAATGGCCACTGCCTCCAACAGCCCAGGACCCCTCCTGGCCAGTTGCTAGAGCCCAGCCCCATGCCCCAGGGATGCAGGTCTGTGTCCAGGCTGAGGAACACAGTTGCCATTTTCCTGTTTGCAGCTTCAACTAGTAGCAAGACTGGATGTGTATTGAAGAGACACAGGTGCACACAGACACACACACCCGGGGACACACACACACAGAGGACACCGACAGGGCTGGTCACACAGACAAGGCGCTGCCTTCAACAACACCCACATACAAGACTCACGCCAGCCACAAACCCAACCAGCCACGTTCCTTCCTCCGCTTGGGCTGGCAGAGGCAGAAGGTCACTGGTGTAGCACACACACGGCACTCGCCAGGCTCACAAGCACAAACACTTTGTGGATCCCTCAAGCACTGGTATGTCGTGTCTGTCCACTTGGCACCCCTGCCTGGATCCCAGCTCCTCCTACCCAACCCATGGGTCCCATACATCTTACTTACATCCTGGACCCTCAGGTCTGCATCCTTAGCAATATCAAAGTCCAGGTTTGCCTGTGGTTTTCTGATGGACCATTAATTAGTGTGACTTGTGAGGTTTGTTTCTTGTCTTTGTCTCCATCACGTTTGTCTGCCAGATTTCTGTCTCTGTATATTTTCTTTATGACTTCCCTCTTTTCCCTAGTATCTCATTTGACATGGTCTTCAATTAGATAATTTTAGTGAAATAAACATTCCTACATTCCATGTATTCCTACCAATTCTATTAATTAGTCTGACTCACCAGTGTTGGTTCTCATTACTGCCTACTTTACATTTGTGTGTTAGATTTATGTCTCTCTATATTTTGCTTATGGCTTCCTCTTTTTCTTATTGTCTCTTTTTGCATTGAGAAGGCCAGATCATACACCCTTAAGGGAGAAGGTGTCTCTTCCACATACTCTTTCTATTACAGTCTGCCTTCATATCCTATTTTTAATGGCTACTACAGTCCACCAGTGTTCACAGACAGTTAGGGTGTTTTTCCCAGTGACACTGAGGCTAAGATGATACTTAATTTTGATTGAGGTTTTTGCTTTTCTATTTGCCTAGGACTATTTGTAAATGCTGACAATGCTTTTTTTACATAGATGATAGTATAATACTAATACTTAAATTCTCCAGATCTAGGTATGGAATTTACATCTAAGATAAGAAACGTTTTTCATGTAAATACAGAGTCAGAAAGTTATATACAATTAACTTAAATGTTGTATTTGCCTTTTCGACACATAATGTGATTTCTTAGCTTGCTCAATTTAGTATACCTACCAAATGCAATTGTAAGGTGTTTCTGCCAAGTCATATTACAGCATCCCACTGATTATCTTCTCAACCAGTATTTAAAAAGCTTATAATCCCTGTTACTTCATTTACCACTGGTCTGCAAGGTCTAAGACCTTCATTTTTAGTCAGGTAACATTTGTAAGGAGTATATATTTGGACTTGCTTCAAGAACCTCTTTCTAAGTACTATTCTTAACCAGATGTTTATTTTTTTACACTATCTTCTGAAATACTACATTTTATGACTCCATTTCAAAATTACTAAGTTATACAGTCATCTGGACTTCTCAGATCTCCTATAGTTTTTAATTTTAAAACTCTATCTCTCTTTCTTCTTACTAAAATTAAGTTCCATTAGGCATGTTCCATTTTCATTTAGGTGAAGCTCATCTCTCATGTAAAGGCTCTCTGTCAATTTTATTAAATTCCTAACATATCTGGACTTCTTCCAGGCATTATTTTTTAAGGATAAATTCAGACTCTGACTTTTGTGTGGCTGTTTTTTTTCCATAGTACTAGAAACATTTCAGTGTTTCATATCTTTAGCCTCCTATACAATCATGCTACTACATTCTAGATGTTAAAAGGTGAATATGGACAATTAAAGCCCTTGACCTTCCTCACTTTAAAGTCAGAAATTTACCCAAAGGTGAATTAAGAAGGTTGATTACGCCAGTTTTTTATTCATAAGGTCAAATATAGATGAAAGAGAGTATTTCAAAACAAGCCAGAGGAAGGTGTTACACTTAAAATCTTGTGGGCAGATTGAACATACCTTATACATAACAGTAAGAGTTTCTTGCTAGTCTAAATAACTTTTTTATAATCTAAATAAATATACAACAGTATCATTATTAGTGTGCTTACCATGCTGTTGTCTCCATGGTACTGTCCACTTCCCTATGGCTGAAACCTTTTCCCCCAAAGAACAGAGTCGCCTCGTCTCTGTTGTTTTCTTATGGGAGAACACAAGTTGGCATAGGCCAAAACTTTGTCAGGAAGTGTGCTAGCAAAAAACAACTATGGATGATCACACACTTGAGCTAGTGTCTTGATCCTGTTTAGCTCTACTAGGAGTGGCGTAGCCATAGTGTCTCTCTTTTACAGCCTTTACCTTTCCCAATATTACGTTTTATTTGTTTTCCTTTATCTCTTATATTTTTCTGACTGCCTTATTTCTGAACCAGTTCTCTGTCATGTGGCAACTTTGACGCAAGCATGCAGGTGGCTCTTCACTGTTGTGGTTTAACCCCAGTAGGCAGCTAAGCCCCATACAGTCACTCACTCATTCCCTGTACTGGGATGGGGGAGAAAATGTGAAGAGTAAGAAGTGAGAAAACTAGTGGGTTGAGATAAAGACAGTTTAATAAGTAAAGCAAAAGCTGTGTGAGCAGGTAAAGCAACGCGAGGAATTCATTCACTACTTCCCATTGGCAGGCAGGTGTTTTGCCATTTTCAAGACAGCAAGGCTCCATCATGCATAATGGTTTCTTGGAATGACAAATGTTGTAACTCAAAATGTCCCCCTTCTCTTCCTCCTTCTTCTTCCAGCTTTATATTGCTAAGCATGACTTCACACGGTGTGGAATAACCCTTCGGTGAGTTGGGGTCAGCTGTCCTATCTGTGTCCCCTCCCAAGTTCTTGTGTACCCCCAGTCTACTCATTGAAAGGCAGACTGAGAAGCAGAAAGGGCCTTGATGCTGTGTAAGTACAGCTCAGACAATAACTAAAACATGTGTGCGTTATCAGTACTGCTTTGGTCACAAATCCAAAACATAGCACCATATGAGTTGCTATGAAGAAAATTAAGTCTATCATCTCAGACAAAACCAGTACAGTCTTGGAAAGTGTCAGGGGAGTGGGCTAAGAGCACCCCTATTGCCTTAATTTAGGCATGTAGCTTATGGTGCCTTGTTTAGAATTTTAGTCCCTGACAGAAGAGAGAGAGATGCAGTCTTCCAGAGAGCAATTCAAAGCATTCAATTAGTCTTTATTCTTAATTCTACAGAAGTTAGGGAAATGGAGGCACTCAATAGCAATAATTAAAGTATTAGAACATCTTGTTCTTTCCTCTACCAATGTTTGCAGTCTTAAGTACTTTATTAGAATCTAAATACAATTTTCATAATTACATTGGCGAAGGGGCCGGGGGAGATTGAGTGATCTGAAAGTCAACAAGTCTGTGATGTTTCAAAATTACTTAAACTGAAGTTTTCTTGTACAAGTTGAATACCTGTAGTGTGTTTTTACAAGAGAAAACAGATCAGGAAAACAGGGCTAGCGAGGAAAGGAGAACCTTCAGCAAATAAAGACAGAAAAAAACCCTGTAACAATTGCTTCCCTTGCGCTAATGACCTTTCCTCTTCCAAACTCCCTAGAAAAATCAGGATATGACTGATAATTCTGCTGTTATAAAAGAAAATCTAACTGAGGTATTTTTTCTTTGCTGTTTTTTTTTTTTCCTGACTGCTAGCAAGATAAAGCAGGATTTATTAGGATGCATATCAGAGCATAGAACATGATGAATTAAAAGAACCAGAAACCTGACCATAAGGAAGCTACTTTAAAAATGCTGCAGGCAAACTATCCTGGTTTTCTGTATGGAAGAATAAAGTAGCTTAATGGGGAGGAAAATGCACATTCTCTCTCAGCTTTACAGGTTGTTGAACAGACTTTGATCCTAAGAGCTTAACAAGGCAAGATGTGGGGAAAAGCGTATAAATAAAAGCTGTAGTATATTTAATCACAACTAGAAATGGAAAATTTCTTTCTGAGAAGAGAAATTCCTCTGAGGAATATAATCATGTGAGGGGAGTAGAGTTATTTATTGACTGAGGCAAAATACAGTAAAATGCATTTGGGGCAATGTGAGTTAAAGGTTGAGATATTTCATTTTGTTGGAAAGACTCTAATGTATTCTTAAATATGGGTGAAGAAGGGGACAAAGAGGCGTGTTAAATAATTAAAAACCAAAATGATATGTTTATTTCAAATTTATGTTCTCTGTCTAACATTTAATTTCATAGGTTGAAGACAAAACAGAATATAATAAATTGAGTGGAACAAAGAAAAATATTTGGTATTTTTAAAATATTTATCTTTCATGTTATTTAACAATTGAAAGAAAAATTTGTTTACACAAATTCACTTCCAGTTAGAATACAGTTTCAATACTGTTACAGAAAAGAGTCTTCTTGTGTAGACCTGCAAAGTGAAATATTTATTAAGATATTCAGAAGTTTACGTCATAAGCAAAAGGCTATTTTTCTGCTATCTGCCTCTGTTGGAGATGAAAATTGCTGCTTAACCCCACGAGCTCCTTTTCAAAACCCAAAAACATATTCAGAGGAATGAATCTCCAAATATTGCTCATAGACAGCATTTTAGTTAATCTGCCACATTCATGGAGTTAGCCCATCTTGGTTAACCTTGTCCTCCATTCCCAACTTAGTATTATAGAAACCAACGAAAAGTTTTGGGGTTTTTGATTTTGTGTGGACTTTTTTTCTTTTAATTATTATTTGCAAGGCTTTTGTAATTGATCTTTATCTGCCTTTGCTCCCATTAGTGGCTACAAGCTTTTAAAGAAAACACAGTTTTAGTCCATATTTAGCAGGAATTCTTACTAATTGCCTAAATATCATAGTTACATTTTTGGGGGGTATGTTGGAGCTAGTAGATTTGGAAATCCACGTTTCATAGCTGCAAACTCCAGCTGTCAAGAGCACATTTCCATTTCTTCTTACTACTACATTTATCACTATGGAGTGAGATTTTGCTACACAAGGGCATATGTTCTAATTATTTTCTGAAATTATTTAATGCTGTTTTCCTTCTTTTTTTATAGGCTTTGTATTTTCTCTGTGTAAGCATGATTAATGGCTTTGTAGGACCCATCATCTTTAACAGCTGTTTCTTCTTTGCTTCTGGGCAACCTCTATAGGCTAATTTCCCTTGCCCAGTCTGAATGACTTCTTTTAAATTGGGTAGAAATCTGTTGTAGCAGCTAGTATTTGAATATTAAATATGACACAGGAAATTGGTCAGTCATTCATTCTTTGTAGCTCATGGTATCTGATGAATCTTCAGCTCTCAAGAGAGGCTGTACATGACATTATCTTAATACAAATGATATATCCACTCACAGATTGTTTTGACTGCATGTACCTGCAAAAGTTTTTTTTTCTCTTCTTTACTCTCCTCTCCCTGAAAGTTTTATTGATGTTTATATGACACCTATGTGTCAAACATTTAATATTTGAAAAGAATTATCTCATTGTAGTACATATTTACTGAGTTTATTTAACAAATTAAATCCAAAACTAGGCACTTGAATTGAAAAATGGTGTCTGATTACACTGTCCTTTACATAACATTTATCTTCAAATTTTCAGACCCTTGTTCTTAACAGATCAGGAGTCAAAACTCAAACAAAGAGTTCTGAAATTATTTTTTTCCAGTAAATCTCTGTTGCAGAGACATTAAATCTCTGAATCTCCAAGGACACCTCTAGCACATGTATTAATGTGGTATCTCTTTGTTCTCACAGAATTTATGCAATCAGTTATAAATATGTTTCTAAGAAAATTATAATAGTTCAGTGAGGTATTGACTCAAGTGATTTGAGGCTATCTATACATAATGTATTTACATATAAATTTGGGAGAACACAGGAAGATAATAAGGTAAGTAACTGCAGAAATATCACAGACTTTTCAACAGTGAAAGCAGAAATCTTCTTTATTATGGCAGTGCAACTGTTCAAAAAGAAATTAATACATTTCCAAATTTTTTCTCTTAAAAGATTAGCTACTTCTCCAAACAGCATTTTTTTAAAAAAGTATTGCTTCCTGTAATTATGTGTTTATTGAGAATTATACTCCTGTAGGCACCTAACCTGTTATAAATACAAGCTTTGTCTACACTGCATTTTGAGAATAGTCTTGGGACTACTGAACATATTAAACTTGTCTGCTGTGTATAAACTGAGGCTTCAAGAGAAGGCTCTGGCACAGAGAGTGCGCATCCTGCAAAAGACACAGGACCCTCTTATGCCCAAACATGTTCAGTATACAAATTTCCCATCAGGTGCAGACACCGTCAGATGGCTGCAGGTAACCCACAGAAATCTTAAGTCTGTGTGGCTAGAAGACTGGCAGGAGGTAGGGCAAATTTAATTTACAACTGATCTAGAGATTTCTCTTTCAGACACAGGCACAACATCCTCTGCTAGTTTCCAAAATTCACATTGTTCAGTTGCTGTAACACAGGTATGTATATCTTCAATATCAAATTATGTCATTCCTGAATATTCAACTTTGCTTCACTCACTCTGAACCTATGTGAATTAAATGAAGCATTTTTCACAGTTTGACTGTAGTGAATAGTGTCATTTGAACAGCAAAATCTCAGTGTATTTCAACATGCACACCTCTCAATTTCTTTTCCAGCTCTGTACTAGCCAAATTTTTGTGTATGATTAACACAGAAGACAGAAGTTAGGCAGATGTATGTTCTCTTGCACACTGAAGCCAGCAACCCAATAAATATTTTATTACTATTGCTAGTAACAGGTCATAAATTTTGTAGTGACTCTGCAAGACTTCAGTACAAGGACCTGTCAGGCTTTTTATCTGAACTTATCTTGGCCTGCCTGGACTTCTGTTTCAGCCTGTGTAGCTGTAATGGTAACTATCTTACAACCTAATCTGTTCTAATATTAGCTTCATTTTCTACTGTTGTGTGGTGTAAAATCTATCATCACAGTAATTTTGATATGTTTCAGTAAATACTAGATAGTAATTACAAGTAGATATCCTGTGTAGAGTGAAGTATGAATTACAACTGAGTATATGTATCTCTGTGTGTGTATACATCATAGAATCATCAAATCATTATGGTTGGAAGAGACCTCAAAGATCATCAAGTTCAACCATAATATATACACACATATCAGTTTAGAAATAGGTTTCTCTGTGATGAGAGTGTTTAGAAGACTAAATTTAGTCCAGTTTTCATAAAAATTTAAGAGCAAAACAATTATTCATTCATTAACAACACATTTTGTGCCAATGGTTAATTCTTAATCATTATCACAATTTACCACTGCATACAAAAAACTGTTAGCTCTTAACACTAACATTCTAAATTAGCTGTAAGTATACGTTGTAGCAGAGGTGATGTTAAATAGCACCAAAGAAGTGAGCACTGAAGCAGGTGACCTCTTTCTTCCCCAGTTTTCCTACTTATGCTTAGCGTTCTTATGCTCTTCACTCATCCTCCCCTCATCACCTGGTCCTGATGTTGATTAATCTTGCTTTCAGTCTTGCCAGCCATCTTTCTGGTGTGCTTAGCAGGATGCTCTGTCTTGTTGCAGTCTCTTGCAGGTATTTTGTTCTTTGTTCTTTATCTTGTCACATGGCTAAATGTTTGCATGTTTTTGCACGCCCCCTAAGTGCAATTATACAAGTCTTTGACTTGGTAGTGGTCATATTGCTCACGTACTTCTGTAAAATGCTTATGTTTTGTTTAACTATGCCATCACAGTGTTACAGAGTGTTTATGATCTGTTACTTACTCTGACAGTCTAAATGTATGCTTCCATTTGGATTCAAGGCAAACTAATACCAATTATATCCTAATTAATATATTTAGAAGTTACAGATGTCACAGTCCTCTGTTTTTGCCGCATAGGACCTTAGAATAAGAATGCAGGTCAGAGAATTGTCTTTTATGTGTGAAAATAGCATGATATCAGAGATATAAGGACTATTAATAAATAACCAAAGGTTAGGTAGTGCTTATCAAAGCCACACAGCCTTAGGAGCTAGGTGTTTCAGCATTTACAAAGAGCAGGTACCCAGTGTATGTAAAAAATACCAATAAAAGCAAATCAAGTGTATGTGTAATGATTTTAAGGAGACCATTCCTTTAATTGTAATATTTTATCTTATGTACTTTCTTTCTTTTTCTTGTAAAAATTAGTTCTGGATTAATAATAATTATTTTATTAGTCTACGTAGATTGCAGTTAAACAGTACATTTGTGAAATTGCATACAGAGTACCTTTCTTTGTCCAACATAAAATGCAGTATCTGTGGTGCAAAAAAACTGGTGGAGACAATCTCACTTGTAATTTTGATGGAATAAATTGGTGGAGAATATAGAAAAAGTAGGTTATGAAAATTCATATTCAACACCAATGGCATACTACCTTTAGAAATTCTCTTTGTTATCTTGTCCATTTGCATTGTTTTTATCAACACTATTGTAAACTGTTAACAACAATCTTAGCCAGAAAAAAAATAATAAATAAAGCAAACAAAACATCACTATTTCTAGGCAGTCAATACAGCTCCTGTGTATACTCAATGTTACACCTCAGTTTAATATCATGGGTTACATTACATGATAGTCTCATGACATACAAGAAATACAAAAGATTGAGATTTCCCAATTCTTTTTTACAGGATAATTTTGTTAAACTAATTTGTGATTTTTTCTACACTGAAAAATTGAACATGCAATTTCCTTTGTATAATTTTTTTTCTTTGTATTATTGCCATACAGAGTAAACGCATATAAAGATTCTTAGTAGTCTTTGGATTAATCTGTATGTGCTCTAGGAAAGTATGTAGACAGTTATCTAAAAGTCAGGAGGATACAAACATAAAAAATTCTTATAGTACAACTGGTTGACAATATAATACCTTATCTAAAATATGCAACCAAATGTACTACTGAAAATCAATAGCCTTATTTTCAGATTATATGAGTAAGTATTCTACCTCTCACCAAAACCACACTAAAGCTGACCGAAATCCACTTCAGACAGCAATGTTATACTACTTTGTAGTTTCCATAGCTCTTAACTTTTTTATAGGTTCAGTCTGTGGTGGTATTTTGTGACAATCCAGCAGAGCAAACTTGAAAAATAAACCAACAAAAACCATTTAGGGTGGTTCAGTCACTCAAAGTTCTTGAATTGCATTAGTTTCTAAGTCTCTGCCCTGTTATAGCAGGTTATGCCCTGTTATGGAGCAGTAATTGCTGTAAAGATCCCAGACCTCTTCTATGAAATGAAAAGTTGACTGGATCCCCGTTCTTCTTTGTTTTCAGTATCTTGTGACAGAATATTGAAGAAAACGCAGAGTAATAAACCCAATTGAACTAATCTGATGTTAACAAGTAAAATCCACTGGATTTGTATTAATGCATAGCAGGTAGGGATTTTCCCCAAAAAATCTCTTTTCTGTGTTGTCTGAGTTCTATCTTATACCTGTATTCATATCAGAGAGCTGCAGTTTCCATGCACATGAGACTATATTTACACATTTCTGTTCCCATGTTTCACCCTCTCCAAAATTGTGCTCATATGCCAAGTTGGTGCATTTAGGCAGAGAAGGGTTTACCACATAATAAAGATTTCATAGGATCATATGGTCATTGAGTAACTCAGGGATCCTGGGTCTCCAGTTGGACCTCCTGCTCAAAACAGGATCAGTTGTAAAACTAGATGAGGTAGTTCAGATTTTTTCAAGTTGGGTCTTGAAAAACTCCAAGGACAGAGATTGCACAATACTTCTGGTCAACCTGCTCCACTGCTTCATGCATCTTGTATTTCCATTGAACTATTTAACTTTTTTTGTCTTTTCTGAAATTTGTGTGACAAAAAAAAAAAAATAGTGCTTTAACGCTGCTACTGCAGGAATGTACTCATGTTCTGTATTACTCTCTATTCAGTTCTACACTGAGTAGGTCCAAAGAAAAGAATAATTCCTTTGAGAGAAGGATAATCTGTCCTTGCAACATTTATTAATAGCATAGCTTTTAGTTTTCACACAAAAGGCTGTACATACTTTGTATTCTCTAAATTGAGTACCTGTCATATATATAGTCCATAATTCTGTATCTTCTCTTGTGTGTAAAGAAACAGAAATAATATGGTATCTTTCTTGAGTAAGTTTACTGTATATTTAATTTCTGACTTACATACTGTATTCTCATTTGTGAAAGAATATATTTCAGAAGTTGTTTTTACTGTCGGTGGATCTAATTACCTAGTCACCAGCATAAAAATTATCAAACTGCCTATGAACTCTTTAATAAAATGGGCAGTAAACAGCTCTTGGATTTCTGTTCTATATTACTGTTATGAGGAAGTAGGATGATGATGCTACATAAATACTCATATAAACCCTTTGGTTTGTGTTAAGTAAAACAGTAATCTTAAAAGATTCTATTATGAATAGCAGCTGTGCTTTGCTGTGTTGCATTAACATTAAAGGTAAAGCACTGGGCTGCAAATGTATTATTTGCAAATGCAAATTAATGAACATTTTCATTCTGTAATTTTGACATTTAGGTCTACAGCAGTGCAGAGAAGCTTTCACAAGCTTTCTTGAAGTGCTTCCATAAATCCTTATCTTCAGTGTAATATGTGTATTTCTAGTTGTCTTATTATCATACACATTTCTTCCTTTTAATTTAGAAAGCATCCTCTGCACTACTGAATTTGAAGGTCTTTGCCCAACATTCCTAAAGTGACTCTGTGACACAAGCACTCTCATCCTAGTCCCTCCAGTAGTGTGCACTGAGTCTTTGCAGCACACGTACACATAGGATAGAGAGCAAGACTGCACAGATAGATAACAAAAGGTTTACTAAGACAGGACAAACCATGGTAATCAGTCACAGAGCTTAGCCAGACAAGTGTACGGACTGGCCCTATTTTAGACACAACCTTCTGTTTTTAATACCTTTTGCTGTCTGTACCCCCACTTTGTTCCTCCTTGCTTCCTGTTCCCCTGCATGGGTTTGTATAATACCATAGATTCCCTCACTCCTCCCCGTCTGGCATCAGGAATTCCCCCTGGTTTACAATTTGCCACTTGCAAAGTCCAGATTCGTCTTCATGGAAGTGGAACCTGTAGTTTCTTGGTAGTCCGTCAACTAGTGTGACTGGTAAGATTTGTTTCTTGTTGTTGTCTCCATGTTTGTTTCATCAGGTCTATGTCTTTGTATTTTTAGAGTTTTTTGTCTTCCTCTTTTTTTTATCCTCCCAATTATGAGGTTTCTGATCAGATAACCTTACTGCAATAAACATTCTCACACTCCCACATACTCTTATCAATTAGTGTGACTAATCAGGTTTGGTTTTCATGACTGCCTCCCACTGACCAGGCAATGACCTCACCAACAAGTGACAGTACCAGCAGCAGGCAAACAGAAGAGAATGGTGCGAGGAATAGGTTCTATCAACAGTTCAAGGATGGTTAGACAAGATACAGTAACAGACCAAGTCGAACCAAATCATCAAGCAAGTTTATGGTGAAAAGACTGATCCAACGTAAATCCAGGAAGTCTATCCACAGGTCAGGGTTAAGATCAAGACCAGTGATCACCAAGAAGGTGATTACTATAGCTAAAAGGCAGTCCACAACTTTAGGTCTGGTTCAACAGAGTGTATGGACATGGCATGCTAGAGACCAATGCTCTTCCAACATACTTCAGCCAGGGAAGTAAAGCCCACAACTGAGCTTAAATAGAGGTCCTGTGCTCATGGGTAGGGTGTGTGGGTGGGAATCCTCCTTTGTCTCTCCTTGAAGTCAGATTTGACATTTTCTTTTTTTCCCCTAGTTGTCATGACTTTTCACAGATGATAGAGAGCAAACTCCCAGTGACATAAGCCAGTATTTTAGCACCTCCAAATGCATCACATCTGGGCTCATGGACTTGTGTATGTTCAGTTAGTTTAAATGATCCACAACTTGATCATAATATACCGTGAGAAGTGCTTCATTTCTCCAGACTCTACCATCGGATAAGTAAACTGGACTTGTATACAGGATCTAAAACTTCTCAAAACTGCAGGATTGCTGTGGAGAAATTACACTGACTGAAATTATGTAAGGAAACCTAGAGTATCTAGGCTATTCTGTTTCAGATGAATACCCTGGTTGCCTTATGGATTTGCAATGCTGTTCTTTACTTAGGTATCTAAAGTATGGGTTAAATAATATATGGCTACCTAAGGCTTTTTATAACTAGTTCCTTGTTATAATATAGTCACTATAATGTAAACAATCTTTTGTAGCTTTCTAATAATGTTCATTTCATGGAGTACTTATGAAAAGCAATAGTCTGCTTGGTAGAAGTGCTGAGTCAATAGACTTTGAATATGTAGAATCCTGCACACTGAATAGTCTGAAAAATCATGCCATAGCTTTGTTGAATGGAGCAGTTGAAGATGGTACTGTTGGATCTGTCTTCATTCTTTGTAACATCAGGGTAATAACACCTCTTTCACAGTGATGTCGCTGTAATATATGCTGCCTAATTAACAGAGTATTCCCATACTGTTGTAATAAAAGGTAAAGACGAACCATGTGAAATAACAGGTTTGAATTTAGAACAGCTCTAAACTAGCATAAGGTAAAGAAGGCCTACAGCCATACATTGGATATTGGGGAAACAATTGAGGAGCTGCTTATTAAGGGAACATTGTCCATGTCATGGGTGTAATGGGAAAAGTTCATGCAAGTAAAGATGGTATCAAAATTTATACAAAAAGGGTGATCAAATTAAGGTTTGTGAAGCAAATTTCTGTCCCTGATCCTTTCATTGCCTGACTTTGAAACCTGACTAGTGACTTAAAACAGATGAGTGTATGCTTGTAAAAGTTCATAACCACCACCAGCAGACAGTTTTATGGTTCCATTTTGTTGTAGTATTGTCAGTGATGCCACAACTAATAGAAGTAAATAATTTATTAAGACATTTGCTTCTGGAGAGGATTTTACATACTCATATTTCCACCTACCTATTTCTCCTTGAATGAATTGCATGCCCTTCTATTATATATTCATGCAAGCTGCTCTCTTCATGTTTTCTGAGCAAAGCAATTGACTCTGAATTGATTTGAAATTTGTCTAATGTTTGCTGAAGTTCTACTGGGAATTCAACCTGTATAAAGAGGACATCTTGAGTAAATTGCATTTAATTTGAAGTAGAAAGCTTGTAAAAACTCTGCTAATAACATATTTAGTATGAGTACTTGTTGTAAAGTTGATGATACAAAACTAGATAAAATTCTTGAAGTTAAAAGTGTTCAACTACCATCATTCCTGATTAGAAACATACAGATTTTCTTATCTGTTTTAAGCATCTTTAGAGTGTGCTGATTTTTGCATACTATTCAGCTACATCAATACTGAATTTGTCTTTTTTTTCCCCCCCCCCTAAAATCTTTTTCTTTATGAAACATGTTTCCTGAGATGAAAGAACAGGTTTCTAAAAATGATTTGCTAGTGGTTAGTTCCTTACAGTTGCACAGAACTTTCCTATTGCATTACTTTAGACATAGATTTCTGTGTATGGTGGTAGGTTGCAGAGGACTCATTTAGTACAGTGCAAAGATGGTAGATTTTGCTTTGATATTTTGTCAAGGAACAATACACAAAATTTTAGACCATTGTAGTTTCATGCTTAAAATGCAAATTCAATTAACTTTTCACTCCATTTACTAATTTCCCTGTCTTTCCAGAAAAGTAGTGAATGTCTCATACATACATATTTCTTTACATGCAGTGCTACCAGTCACTGTATATAAAACAGACAACAAGAAAAATAACTTTGTTGACTGCTTTGTCATGTAGTGGGAAGCTCAGACTTCATGAGCTTTATTAAGCTTCAGTACTGAACGAAACCAGCTCTGCTTTTGTTTGCTTAAGCTTAAATTCCTCCAGTAGTCAGATCCAGAAGTAGGTTTGTATACCCATTGACATCCAAATACAATCTCTGAATGTGTGATCTAAGTAGATGTGTTGGTAGTTTCTTTAAAAATTAAATTCCATTGTAAAAAAACTAACAACATTTAGCTAAATGCAACTAAAATTGTTGTGCCATTGAAACTATCATGATTTAACAGACTAGGAGAAAGACATGTAGTAAAGTGAGCTCAATTGCCCAAGGTAATCCGGCAAACAAGTAGAAAATCTTGTCTATGAGTACCAGTCCACTGTTCTGTGCACTAAGAAACAATATTCCTCATAAATATACATTCAGTACTTTTCCTTCAATAATTTGTTACAAATACACAGATTATTTTTTTAATCTTCATCTTTTCTTCTTCCCTTATAATGAAAAAATAAATCTCCTTTACCACTGAAATCCATCTTATTTAATTAACCTAGTATTGCTTAATGGCTTCTCAAATGAGTAAAATTAGCAGCAATAATGGAATAGCTAAATGGTATTAAAAAGGAAATGCCTGAGAAATTAAAACATATGTAAAAGATACAATGGAGACAGCTGTAATTAAAGACTTGTCATTTCTTGCACTACCATAGCAATGCTGAACTAAGAGGATTTACCTTAGAAAGGCTTCAAGCATTTGAAGATAAGGAAGAAAAAAAACCAACAACCCTTGAAATGTATGCGAAAAGACTAAAATTAAATAAGGAACAGATGAGTTATAAGGACAAAGGAAAGAGGGCAGAAAATGTAAGAAATGGAACTCTGTGAGGTATATTAAGAGCATGATGAGATCTCATTTATGTCTCATTTTTTAGTGAATGAGCAATACAAGAAAAAACAGATAAAATTTTACATGTGTAAGGGCATTTTTTTCATATGACATCTACCTGTCTGACTTTATGTCTAAATTCTCACTCGATTTTGATTCTTAGTTTGCAAAAAGTGCACAGAAATAGATTTTCTATCTTTCAACTCACGCATCCCATATATCTCATTATCAGAATAAACATAGCAATGAAGGGGCATATAAAATCATTTGACCTTTCCTTCTGTTGTATTTTGTAACACATTCAGAGTACATTATCAGATTTTTTGGAACTGTACACAAATTGTCACTAGCTGATATATATAGAAGGGTGGATTGAATGACAGTAAAATGATAACTTGGCTGCTTCCATGACACGTGTTTATGAATAGAAATGAAAAAATACCCCAGAGAGATAAAATAAACTTATGAGTTGTATGCTGATTCTCTGTTGTAAGCAAAACTTACTTGATAGCATATTTTTCTCTTCAATTCTTAATCTCACATACCTAGTTTGTTCAGTTAAGAGGAAACGGTTATGACCATTTTTAGAAAAAATCTGTGTGTGTGTGTGTGCGTATGCATGTGTGTTTTCATAGGCATGCTCATATTCTGAAGTATCAAAATGTATGTTTCTCAGTTCTCATGCTGCTTCAGACTACTGAGTATAAATATCTCCAACTTGGGATAGAGGGAATAAAATAGGGGCTTGTACAGCTAAGAAACCAACAGAATGCTGACAGCTCCATGGAAGGCCTGATGCTTCATGATTTCGTAGTGATTTGGAGAAAGTGTTGCCTGGTTTGTAGACCCAAAAGTATAGAAAACAGAGCATAAGCATTGTAACCTGAAATTTTGAAACATTTCCTTTGAAACAGTCGGTATAAAGAAAGCCTACATTGTTCTTTTAGTAAATGAGTAATTTTCATTCTTCTAGGGAAAGGGAATAGATCACATTTGCATTTTGTCATTGTTACTATGCTATGTTATGATACTGAAGCTTTTAATCAACAAACACGTTGATTTTCAGACTGTAATGAAAAACTATTTCTAATAGTCTTATTCACATAGCTGAGAGACTTGATCACTTTGGAATAACTTTTATTTATGCCCAGAAATCATTTAATGAGTAGTGTTAATTTTATTTTTTTTTTAAAAAAAGGCCCTCATATCAAGACTATATACTGTAATAGCATTGGTAATAGCAGAATTAATCAGTTAATTGTCATCCCGAGGGCAGCACTGATTAGTAATGGTTCTTATGCAACATTTTTCATCTGAAGATCTGAAAGTGGTTTATAGTGGAAGGTAAGTCTCACTATCTTCTTCAAAAAGAAAAAGAAACAAAAAATTGAGGCTTTACAGCAAGCTATAGTGGAACTTTGATCAGAATTCAAGTATGTCAGCTCCCTGTTCATACTCGTATGTCATAGGTGATTCTCCTCGTTTTAGTCACTGACATATTAATTAGATGAAATTTCCATTAAGAACAGTAGATTCTGTATAGAATGAGTAGGTATGTTCAAGTATGTGATTCAGTTGCCTAAGTTCAGATGTTGAATACTATTTTTTGAGACACCTTAGGTTATTCAATGTATTCACATGGAGCTGGTAGATATAGCAGAGGATCCAGTTTACCTATGATCTTCCGGAGCAGCAGTTAGAGGCCAGATGGAGTAAATTAGGACATCTAAAATGGCCTTAGGAGACTGTGTTTAAGAAACAGACTCCTGCCACAGCAAGCTAGATTCAGAAGTACAATGTAGGGCAACTTAATAACTCACAATGATCACAGTGGGAGCTTAGACATTTGGCTTGCTTATATCTGAAGCTCAAATCTATCCCAATAATAACTTTGACCCAGTTCCACTTGAAAAAATTAGCAATTATCTGACTATCTGCTAAGAAAAATAAAATCTTTTTGTCTTTTACTTCTGTGCAGCATATTTCCCTCTACTAGAATTCTCCATTCTCTGCAAAGGCACTTTAAACTCTATAAATGTCCCAAATAATCTCATCCTCCTGAACTGTGTGGTAAGCGCTCCTCGTAAGTTAACTAATATCTTTAGTTACTATAATGCTTTCTGGGTTATGCATATTTCTGGAAAAAAATATTTTGAAACAAAATATTATTATACAAAATAGTCCAGACTTCTAGTTAAATTTTACAATACCTCTAAAATAACTCTGAGAAAAGAATGCAATTTATCTGTCTTTACAGATGAGGAATTTTATACAGAGCAGAAGAAATAATGTGTTCAAACCACACAGGACCTCTCTTCATCAGTCAAAGGTTCTGTTTCAATTTTATAAGCAATTTAAGTAAACTGAACAACTGAAGGGAATCAAAGTCTACATTGCTACTTCATTATCCTCTCATGAATTCCCACTCTTATAATGGTTTTAATGCCATTCAGGATGTCACAAAGAATTAATAATGGTGATCAAAACACCATGCTTTGGTTGTACTTTTTTCTCCATCAACTTTGACCAAGCTAGTTACCCCAAACTACCTGTGATGGTACTGTATTCCGAATGGAAGCCTGACCTTAAAGTGCACAGGTGTAATAAAAAAACGTAGGTAGTTCCAAAATAATGAAAATTGTCCACTCTATATCTCTAAGGATCGTAGACTTACAGATTTGTTCTGGTGGGAAAGGGCCTCAGGAGGTGGTCTGCGGTCCAAGCTTCTGCTCAAAGCAGGGTCAGCTCTGAGGTGAGACCAGGAAGTTCAGAGCTTTGTCCAGCCCACTATAAAGCACTTTCAGATTTTCACATGAAAAATGTTATGGAAAAGCTATTAATATTACTCCGTGATGTCCTAGGAAGTTCAATAAGCTGGTTAATTCTACTGTTATCAATGCTGCTGCTGTCTGGGACCTCCTTTAGTACTCAACACCTTTGAAAGCTGGTAGAAAGCTACCTCACAAGGAATTCTGACAGCTCTCTCAGCATTCTTTAATGCATCCTATTGGGTGTCAGGGAATTGTACAAGTTTAGTTGTCTCAAGTAACCCCTGATCTGATCCCCATCCACTGCTGGTCATTCTCCCGTTCCTTGAATCCTTCAACTAATCACAGAGGCCTGGGAAAGCTTCTTGGTGAAGACTGAGTCAAAGAAGGCACCATATACTTCAGCCTTAGTGTGTCCACTGTCACTAAATTCTCCCACCCCATTCTGCAATGATTCTGCATTTTCATTGTTCAGCCTTTTAAAAATAACATAGCGGTAAAAGTCATTCTTGTTACCCTTGATATCCCTTGCAAGCCTTAACTTCAGCTGAGCTTTGGTTTGCCTAATATCAGCCCTAAATTCTCAGGCAATGTCTTTAAGCAGGAGTGATGTAGAGCAGGACTCTAATTTTTAAATTACAGTCAGCCACAAAAACATTAGGAACAACCAACCTGGACCCTTCAATTCATGCTAAAGAACTACTCCAAGCTAAGTTGAATATGTAAGATTGAGCAAATTGATACCCATTTCTACGTTTACACAGATAATTAACCTTTCATTAGTGATATTTTAGGTGTTTTTTTCAGTAAACATAGTGGAGAGACAACCTGTTTCACTTCCCCTTACATTTGTATGTAAAAAGAAAATAATTTTCTCTCTGTTTGAATAGAAAATAAAGATGCTTTAATGGAAAACAAATAAATTACTGATGTCTCCATTACTCTGCCATTTTTGTATCTTTAAGAAAATTTCTATTGTCTTCATGTTCCCGAGTTTTAGTTAAGTCATCTGATATATATGAAGGGCATCAAGAAATTACACACATATGTATTAGGTTTATGTGGCAAGGTTTTGGTAGTGGGGGTGATGCAGGTGTGGCCTCTATGAAGAGAGGCCGGGGCTGCCCTGTGCCAGACACAGCCAGCTCCAGATGGCTACATGGACCCACTGCAGGGCACAGCTGAGCCCCTTGGACAAAACGGTGGCACCTTGGGAAAAGCATATTTAAGAAAGCGCAAAATGCTGCCCAGCAGTGTGTGAGGAGTAACAAAAAATATAATTGTGAGAAATAACCCTGCAGTCACCAAGATGAGAGAAGAAGGAAGGAGAGGAGGTGCCCTAGGATGAGGAGGAGGTAGAAGAGTCAGAAATGAAAGAATAAAGTTGGGGAGAAGATGGATGTGAAGAAGGTTGTTTTGGTTTTGTTTGTTCCTCATCATCCAACTCTATTTTTAATTGGCCATTAATTAAATTATTTTCCTCAAAGCTGAGTGTCTTTTACAGTGACAGCAATTGGTAAATGAATTCCCTGTGTTTATCTCATCCCAGAAACATTTTCGTGTTATTTTCTCCCCTGTCCTGTTGAGGAAGGGGAATGAGAGAGCAACTGCATGGGAATCCGTCAGCTGGCCAAGGTCAACCTATCACAACATAAAAGGTTAGAAAAAATACACAAGAACAGCAATTCTTTAATGACTTTTGATGTGATTGCAATATTAATTGTAGTAAGAATTAAAAGATGTGTTTAAACTTTGGCTTTCTAATATTTTGAAATCCCTATTAAAATTTTGATTTCTCATTTTAGGATGAAGGTGGAAGGAAAAAAGTTGAAGAAGGCTAAAGTAGATACAATGTTGCCAGACATTTTTACACAATATTTAAGTACAAGCTGCCAGCTGTGAGGTAGAGGGAAAAATACTAGCCTTGTCTATTTTGATGGTTTTCTTAAGTCAGAATAAAAAATCCTTGTCCTGTCAAAAGAATTCCAAATCCCAACCTCAAGTATTGCCTGTTTTTATTTTCTTCTTTTTTTTTTTCCTGATTTCAAAATGATAACATTTAAACCCTATTATATACTTCTTATTTTGACCTACATGAGTGGTTATGTGAAAAAAATGGCAGGATGAGCAAACAAAACCATTACATTCACTTATTCATTATAACTCGACCCTAGGACACAAGCATTCTTTTTTTCATTTTTGCTAACTTTTCCATTTTTTCTTTCCTCTTTTATTTTCTGCTACAGTGTTAACTTCTATTTTTCCCTTCACTTTCCTCAGTTTCACTGCACTGAACGTATACCTGTGAGAAAGGGTATGAGGTTCTGTGTCACTGCATTTATGCTTCTCTCGTTTATATTTCATTACTCTTCATATTCATCTGATGAAGTCACAAGTCTATGAGAACTTTTTACTCTTGAAACTATTTGTGAACCTTTTGAGTTGAACTCTGCTGCATCATGAGTGAAACACATTCAGTTCTGAATCCAGCTGAACCAGAAGCTAATTTTGCACTCATCTCACCCTGACCTGAAAAATACAAGCTAAAAAAGAAAAAAAAAAAAGAGGAAATGTAAAAAACATACATATGTCTATGACTAACTAGTAGCTAAATAATAGACTGAATGAGAGGGATGCATGAAGTCAATCAAAACTAGCAAAGCCTACACAGGACAGCTCTGATATTTTAGAAAGAAAACAGAAAATGTCCAAACTGACAATCTGAGACATATAACAGGGATTTAATAAAAAATACATTTAGTGATTGACATCTGAGTGTGTGCTCAGCATACGTATAATGTAATTAGCTAGTTTACAAGTGTATGAGGTAAATGATACATGTTCAGCCTGGAGAAGAGAAGGCTCTGGGGAGGCCTTAGAGCAGCATTCCAGTACCTAAAGGGACCTACAAGAAAGTTGGGGAGGGACTTTTTTACAAGGCCATGTAGTGATAGGAGAAGGGGCAATGGCTTTACGTAGATTTAGATTAGAGATAAAGAAGAAATTTTTGCCATGAGGGTGGTGAGGCAGTGGAACAGTTTGCCCAGAGCAGTTGTGGATGCCCCATCCCTGAAAGTGTTCAAGTCCAGGTTGGATGGGGCTTTGAGCAACCTGGTCTGGTGGAAAGTGTCCTTGGCCATGGCAGGGAGGTTGGAACTAAATGATCTTTAAGATCCCTTCGAACCTAACCATTTTGTGATGATTATATGATTGTAGTCCCTTTTCACCTCTTCTTGCCTCTTCTCTCTGCCTAAAACCAGTACATCCATACAGCCAGAAATTAGATCAAAACAAAAGGAAGAGATGTTCTTATTCTTGTTCATATATCAGAATCTTTATATATATATGTATATTCTTGGTAAAGGAGTTATCACTTTTGCTTATTCCATAGATGAAAAGAGAAAGAATATTATAAATTCTGTGACACTAATTTGTAACACAACTGAAGTCATGTCTTTTTCAAAGGCTGCTCAGATCAAATTAATGGAAAGGAATAAAACATAGAATAAAATGGCATTATAATGCTGAAGTAGCTGCACTAGATTAAATTGTTATGGTGTTATGGCACTGTCTGAACAGTTGTTTATAGAGTCTTAATTTATTTTTTTTTCCTTCCTTTGAATCTTTTCTTGGAGTGGCAAAAGTCAAAAGTCTGCATGGGAGTGTTAAGTATGATTCTTCAATGAAAACTATGAAAATTTATTAAAAAAATCTAGCATGCTATGGCAAATCCTAAATTATTCTTTCAAAATTAAAAAAAAAAAAAACAAAAAAAACCAAAAACCACAAACCAAAACCAAAGCAAAAAGCAACCTAAAAAAACCTGCCAATGTAAGTAACTTAGCTGTGTTAATTCAATAATGTAAGTGATATAGAAATTATACAAAACTGTTGCTGGGATTGTATTTTAGATGAGAGTTTAATTATACTTGGATGCATACTGAGATTTGGTACCTCCTGCAGATGGTTGTGAAAGTCTCGTACAGTTCCAGAAAACAAGAGTGTTGATCTATCAAAAAAAAAAAACCAAAACAAAATTAAACAAAATTCCAAAAGATTGATTCAGCTGCCTAAATAAAGGCATCTAATGTCATTTGAGATGGCTGACCTTCATCTGCCAATGCAGAAGGGCAGTAATGTCTTCTAGGTCTTTTGCTATATCTGCCCATACCAGGTGGATGTCCTCGATATGACAGTATACCTCAAATGACATTAGGTGCCTGTGATTAGGCAACAGTCACAAATCAGATTTTTAACCATTAAGCTTATCTCCAGTTGTTTAAAGTTAAAAACTATTTTTAGATGAAGTCTTAAAAAAATTACTTCTTTTATCCAGAAAAAAAGATGATGTCATCAAAACATATCAAGAAACAGTCTGGTTTTTTTACCCAAAGCTTTTGGACTTTATGTATTTTAATGAAAACCTTCAAATTCTTAGAATTTCTGTTCAGAAATATAGTAAAAAAATAGATATTTGAGGATCAGCTTGACTTGAAAATTTAGATCATCATGTATTCTTTTCAGAATCAAATTATTTAAGTTTAACCTCAAAATAATAGTCTTTAATAAAGCAGTTACTTCAGCCTGTTAAATAATACTGGCTACAAATAATACTGGTTTTAAATGGACCAAAAGATCTTTGATATTTACTTTCTTTTATTATTTTTTTTTTGGATCAAAAAGAGTAATTATTAAAGGAATTAATCTTTATGTACAGAGCATCCTTTGTAGGTTTTTGTCTATGTATTTTCATATATATGAAAAATAAATAAATATGAAGACTGAAAATGTATGTCTATAGACTAAGAAAAAAAAAGGGGGGAATGGTCAAAGGAAGTTTCTAAGCATTTTGTCCCTCTTCACCTTGGGTTGAAAGAATTACATGTGTCTTTTTTCATATATCCCAGTATTAAAAGAATTGTTCTGTATTACTCTTTGATTTTTCTTAACTGTGGAAGTTTTTCTTTCTTTTAATGTGGCTAGTTTGGTTTTACATCCTATTGTGTGATGACTGCACTTTTTTTCCTTATACTCAATAAAGAAACAGAATTCATTGCAGTTGAACTGATGCTGGATCTTCAGAAACATGAATGTTATTATAATTATGTAATTATGCGTAATTGTAATTACACACATGCACTTACAATTATACATAATTTTAATTACACATTATGTAATTGTACATAATTGTAATTATGTAACTATGCCAGAGAATTAGAGACTTTACAGATGAAAAAGATCTACTGTTTTGGGTTCCAAGTCTGTTCTAGTGCATGTGCAGGATTGTTGATTATGTTATACCAGTATTCCCTACAACCTCCTGTAATCCATTTTAAAATGACACAGAAGTCTTAATGCCAGCTCTTTTGCCAGTGTTAAAAAGCTAATACCTCTAAGCTTTGAATATATTTTCTCATATTCAGTCTCTTCCTTACTGCCTACTGTTGCCATAACCATTACAATATTGCTCCTAAATATTCAGTAAAGGACATAGTCAGTCTAAAGTTATTATAAATGTTCACACAGAAAATTACCCATATTTTAAACTCTTTAACTCTATCAGAGTTTGCATTCAAAGATTTTTATCTCAAGTATTTTCTTTTTTCCTCACAGTCATATTCTGCTCTTTCAATGAAATGCAGATTTAGTCAACAGAATTAAAAAAAAAAAAAAAAAGTAGCCAGCTTTTACAATCAAGAGTCCATTTTTCCTTTTTATCAGTGCATTAATTTAATTCAGCTGAACACGTGTAATTGAAGTTATAGCACATCTCTCAGTGTTCAAAATCCTCAAATATCTGCTGATAGTGATTGTTTCTGACCAAACTAGAAAAAGCAAGTGCCAAATCTGCTTCTCTTGCTCATGTGAATAATATCACTGAAGTAAATGGGACTAGTAGCGTGAACAACACAGATCTCTTGAGTCATGGTTGGAACCACGAACAAAAAATTACTTGTGCCCTTCCTCCAAAGTGTTTAATCAAGTTTAATATCTTTATATATTTAGAATGATGAGCTTTTTAAAAATTACCTTCCTATAGTACATTAGTTTTAGAAATGTTGATATAGTAACAGCATACTTTCCATGGCACAGTGATACAAATTCTCAGTTTTCATTTCTTAATGCCAGACAAGTCAATACTGTTTTCATCAGGTATCTGTATGATTTATGGCCAATATTTGAGTATTTCTAATGAATTCATTGTTATCACCTTATGCAGTAAGAGAGCACTAACACAATAAAAAATAACTGGTTTCCAGGCTTGTAATTTCCTTCAAACACACTGAAGTAAATGTTTTACGTGATCATAATTCAACAGATGAATAAACGTGTTATGTTGCTGCAGAATGAAGAAAAAAAGAAAAAACAAAAAAAAGAAAAAATCAAGCTATTAGAATCTAGATTCAACACAAGTCATATCTGGACTACTAGTAGGTAGAGATAGTCTGAAATGGAACTAATTAGTTCTTATGCAAACTGTTCAGGGCTACTTCCCTGTATAGGAGAGTTCGGTCAGGTAGCAGTGAGTAGTGAGTATGTTAACAACAAAGAAATGTGTTCAATCACTCAGCCTGAATTCACTCAGTGGCCCTTTCTAGTTCAGCAGTATAGATATAGGCCAAAAAACATTAGACACTGTGAGTATTATTTTCCAATGCCTGAAAGTTACTGGCCCAGCTGTAAAAACTGAATTTGCAAGGATGATTTAGGTCCTCTGAATTCCTCACAGTGCAGATGGGGAAGATCTGGGACTTTAGAATGGCTTAAAGAAGAACTAGTAGTTGATTACTTGAACTTGTTTTGCTGCCATGGATTGATACACTTGAGCTTCTGTGTTCCATGTAAGGACTCCAACAAGATATATCTACCAAGTGAATTTTAATTGTTTAAATTCTTATTGTGGCCTCAGATACCTGACTAATTGACTCATTGTTTATGAATTTAGCTTAGAATACAGGCCATTTGTTCAGAAGTGTTGCATCTGATGTATGGGCATCCTCAGACTGGGGGTAAAGGGCCCATGATTCTACATTTCAGGAGATAGTCTTCTTCCATACAGAAAAACTACTGTAAGAACAGGCAGACCTCATGTGCCCAGCTGAAACCCGGATACTGATAAGTAAAGAATACAAAATTTTAAAATCCAGATGACAAAACAAGCTCTCAGCAAGTATGTCAATGTGTAGCTTTATTTTTAAAAATCCACTCAGAGCCTAAGATGAAATATAGAAACAGTTCAAGAATCAGAAACTCAACATTTTATACTTCTCGATTAGGATCCTATCCAGTAGAATAAGACTCTTCCCTTTAACAAAATTGATATTGTGTTCCTGACTTCATTCTTGGTTGGCTGTGAGAGACAAAAGAGAAGAAGGTGGAGTTAGTAGACAATGTAAGGGTTATGTAGCTCTGTGGTACTCAGGAGCTATACGGCTTTTCAAGAATATAATGTGTCTTCCTGGGAAGGGTTTGCCTTAATTAGCTAAGAATAAAATAAACAAATGTTGAAATTACTATAGCATTGAAAACAGTGTTGCTTTTATTAGAACATCTCTTCTCTCTTAGTACATAGAAGGCTCAATACACTTTAAACACAGGTGAGTTTAAAACCCTGTTTTTCTCCTCAGGGAAAATTCTGTAATCTTAATATGTATTTCTGTTTTTCTTGTTGAATTCAATGCAATAAGAGCAAGCTAGATATAAGTAAAGCCAATCTAGAAAATAGGGTTATTCAAAAAATTGAGATTTAGGTATCGTTTTTTCAATTTCACATAGCATTAGGTAAGAGGCTGAAAGTTAGGGAAACCACTCAGAAAAACAGCAAAACTGCCAAGAATGCCCAGTGCTTTTATAAAATTGTCCTAGGGAAACATTTATGAGTTTTTATTTATTTATAGAGCCTCTAAGAGAAGTCCTGGACTGATCTCCAAGACATCACTTTCAACTCTGAAATGTTTGGCTTCACATGGCTTCAGAAAGTAATCTGGAGTATGTGAACAAAGGAAATACTATAGTAGAATATCAGTGTTTAATGGAAAATTACATCAAAAAGATTCAAAGAAGATAGTTTTATTATTTTCAGAAGTTACTTCCTTTTTTGTATCATCATTATGCTAGTACAAGTAGTATTATACACTTTGAGAGAGTGAAGCAGAGGTTCTGACACTTGTCAAGTGATTTTAACCACTATTTTTAATACATGGTGATACAAATGGGTTCAAGTTCTGGCACTTAATTTTTTATTTTAGCGGGAGATACCATTTCTGTTCAAAACTATGGAAATCTTAGAATATTAAAGTATTACAGTATGCATAACATTCTAAATTATTTTTTAAAAATAGAATGATAATGCTTATTTTAATAATTTCTAATATATTTTTTGTTTTTCCCAAACTGCATTGTAATTCATATTAATAAAAATAAGGGCAAATGTGACTTGTATGTGTGCTTTTGCTATGCACCTATTTCATAAAAAACTAACTCTGTTCTATGCCACAGTTCAATATGTTGAAATAAAAATTATTCTCTTTTAAGTTAAATATTTTTAGTACAGTGCTGACTTTCAGCATTTTAAGATGGAAAACTGCAGGAGAAGGAATACTTTCAAACACATACGTTATGTTGAGATCTATCATGTCTTCTGGTGAAGATGAGCAATACAAAGTAATTGAAGTAATTCTTTCAAAGCCTTGATATTTCTTCACAACCTCTTATTGTCTACACATCAGTGTCTACTGCCAGGAAATACTGCAGGTATTATTGTTAAAAGAACACTAAACTTGGGCATTATAGTTGACACCTTGCCTGACCTGGAAACTCATTTAAAAGAATCAAGAACATCTGAAGTCAGGAAGTGTCATAAGTAGGTATTTGTGAAACGGGATTCCAAAAAACACTATGTTAATAATGAAGAGAAAGAATAGATCAGGAAGTAAGAAGACAAAAGGGAAATAAAACTGTAAAGCTCTTACAAAGCTCAAAATCTTTATCAGTGATTAAAAAAAACCAAACACACCAACAAAACTTTTTACCTGCTATTTTTACAGCTGCACCAAGAATTGTGAGTCAAAAGTGTTACTTACCAGTCTCTTCAGTGAGATATTAGGGAATGCATCTATATTTATCCACTTATAGATGTCTGCTCTATCCTTCAAGAATAGAGGAATTCCTCTTTCCCCTGGTGGAAAAGGATCAAATCAGGGAATACTTAAGCAAACTGGTCATACACGGGTACACAGGCCCTGATGCGGTGCACTCACAAGTGCTGAGGGAGCTGGCTGGTGTCACTGCAAGGCCACTTCTGATATCTTTGAACAATCATGACTATTGGGAGAAGTGACAGATGACTTGAAGAAAGCGAATCTCACCCTTCTCCTCAAAAAGCGCATATAAAATTGTCATGGTTTGGCCGCAGCTGGCAACTAAACACCACATAGCCACTTGCTCATGCCCCCACACATGGAGGAGAGAATCGGAAAGCTAAAAGCGAGAAAACTCATGGGTTGAGACAAAGACAGTTTAATAGGTAAAGCAAAAGCCACATATGCAAGCAAAGCAAAATAAAGAATTCGTTCATCACTTGCCATTGGCAGGTAGATGTTCAGCCGTCCCCAGGAAAGCAGGGCTCCATCACATGTAACAGTTACTTGGGAAGACAACCACCATCACTCTGAACATCCTCCCCTTCCTTCTTCTTCCCCAGATTTACATGCTGAGCATGACTTCACATGGTATGGAATATCTGTTTTGTCAGTTGGGGTCAGCTGTCCTGGCTGTATCCTCTCCCAGCTTCTTGTGGACCCCTAGCGTCCTCACTGGCGGCATGATGTGAGAAGCAGAAAAGGCCTTGACTCCATGTAAGGACTGCTCAGCAATAACTAAAACATCCCTGTGTTATCAACACTGTTTTCAGCACAAATCCAAAACATAACCCCATACTAGCTACTCTGAAGAAGACTAAGTCTATCCCAGTCAAAACCAGCACAGAAGGACAAGAAGGTGATAAGGAGTAGTCAGCATGGATTCACCAAGGGAAAGTCATGCTTGATCAACCTGATAATCTTCTATGATGAAATGACTGGCCTAGTAGATGAGAGAGAAGTAGATACTGTCTACCTTGTAAGGCTCTCGACACTGTTTCTCATAAGATCATAGAACCATGGAATAGTTTGGATTGAAAGGGACCTTTAAAGATCATCTAGTCCAAATCACCTGCTATGGGTTAAAGATCATCTAGTCCAACTCCCCTGCTACAGGGAAGGACATCTTTCACTAGACCAGGTTGCTCAAAGCCCCATCCAACCTGATTTTGAACACTTCCAGAGATGGGGCATCCACAGCTTCTCTGGGAAACCTGTTCTGGTGTCTCTCCACCCTCATCATAAAAATGTCTTCTCTATATGTTTAGTGTAATTCTACCCTCCCTCAGTTCTACCCCCCCACCCTGTGTCCTATCACTACAGATCCTGGGAAAAAAATCTCTCTCCATCTTTCCTATAAGCCTCTTTTATATATTGAAATACTGCTTTTGTTCTCATTTTCATGTAACTGATGGGTATTGTGCAAACCAGAAACAATGCTCCAGTTTTCAGGTGTGTATGCTTTAACAGTCATTGAAGTATCTGCAGAACATGCTGTTCTAAAGCAGGGTCTATATATTAAATAATTGCGTAACATAGTGTGCACTTTCAGGATTTTATGTATGTATGGCCACAGAGAAAGTTAAAGCCCTTAAGGAGACAACACAAAGTAAAAAAAATATGAAAGAATGGAGGGGGAGCAGGACAGGATGAAACATTTTACCTAATTTTAAAATTGACGCTTTTTTAAAAAATTACAGGGGGAAAAAGAGACTCTGAGTAGGGATATGACAAAGGTTAAAATTATACTTTAATAAGAAACAAGAGGGAAATGCCCATGTCAGAGGGATTCCTTCTGGGGTTTGTCCGCAGATATAAGATGTGCTAACATCACTTCAAAGAGCCTTTTTTCTCATACTGAGAAATAGTTGTGAGGGGAAAAATAAGAGGAGAAACAAAAGTTTTACTGAAAAAGAAATAAATAGGTCCAATAATTTTAAACATATTTTACATTTTCTTTTCTTTAAAATAATAAAATCATATGCATGTTGATGTTGAAGTAATAGTTCCATGGACAACATTAATTAGTGTGTATACCACCTGTTTGTTAAAGTACCTTGGGGCTTAGGGTACTGTTGCAGGAACTACTGTTTTCACATGCACAAACTTTTATTCTCTGATGTCTTCAGTTTGCAAGGAATAAACATGGCAAAAGTTTTGTATTAATAGGCTTGATGGACTGAATTTTTAAACACATGATTAGCATTGAACAAGTAAATTGCACGAAAATGATTTTTCTGCAGTCTCCTGAAAAATCACACTATTTTGACATATAGTTCTGATCTGCAAGCCACCGTTATAACTGGAGAGATTAAGGTTTATGCTTAACTTTAACTGAATCAGAAAAGCAATGTTTATCTCTTCTACAATAGAGAGAAATCAATACAAAAATGTTACCAGATATGCAGGCATCAGTGTCTTGGGAAATTCATAGATGAGATTACAGAAACATTTAGAAAAAAGTACGTATATCATAACAGTAATGAAGTACAAAATACTGTTTTGGAATCATGTGGTTGGAAAAGTAGTTTAAAACAGGGTGATTAACATCAGTTTTTGTTTTGTCATTTTTATTCCACAGCCACTCTGTTTAGAAAGCATCTTGGAACAGATCTTTCTGACTATTGTATTGGAGATGCTAAGTCCTTCTTCTCTCACAAATGTTCTGTGAAAATAACGGCAGGAATATTAAAACAATGAGGTTTTTTAGGTTTCAAAAGTGGCAGAATAAGTATCAGGTACTGAGAAAAATTGACAATCCTTTTTTAAACTACAAATTTCATGCAGGTCCTGATCATTACCCACTTATAAAGATTGCTAATATATTTGGAAACATTTTCTGCTAATGCTAGGCTGATAAAACCCTATTAAAATAAAGCATTTCTTAAACTCTTTGTATATTATACTATATCTATGTTAACCATTTTATATAACTTCTTTCTCCCTCAAATTTTCAATTGAGAGATATGTAAAACTAAGCAAAAACTTGTCTCAAAATTCTGCTTGACAGCATGGGCTCTTTCTTGCAGAATATTAGATCTGATTCAAAGAATAAGATGTAAAAAAAAAAAAGTAGAAGGGCTTTTTTTTTCTGCCTTTCCTTTTACTTTTTTCTCTGCTTCTGATTAGGGACTTTTCTTGTCCAAGCTCTTTTTTGTCTAAATTTCTTTAGCAATTAGCTAGAAGAGACATAATCTAGTTGTCTTAAATATCACTGAAGGCAAATATAAAAGCTACAGAGGATGAAACTGATCAGGACAGAGAAGAAACATCCCTTTCTTTCCATATCATTTAGGAATCCTATGAGAGTGAACATTGGGCTGGAAGAAGTGTGTAGTTCTTAGATCTTCAGGGCTTTTAATTTTATCTTATTTGTTTGGTTTTTTTTTTTTTTTTTTTTCCTAATTTGGATATTTTTATATGGGGCTTTTGCTGTCTGACTGCTTCCATTTCAGGGAAGAGAGAAGAAAAAAATTATACTCCTTTTTTTTCTTAAATAAAAACAAGTAAAAATTAACCTTGCTACTTGTCCAATGATACTTTACTTCAAATTGTTTCCTTTAGGGATTGTCAAGTCTTCTGTTTCTCCTACTTAGAAGATTCTGATATTTTTTGATTATTCTTGCTTTGGTTTCTCACTGTAGCATACAGACTCATATATATATATATATTTCTTTTTTAATACTGACATTGCCACAGATAACAACAGAAACATTGTTATATGTAATACAAGCACAAATCTTAAGATTCACACAAAAAGCATTGTCCACCTCTTTATCACTATCTTTATCATTTGTCGGAAAATGTCAGCTAGTCATGATGTATCCAGTAATCTCTTTCTAGCTGTATGTTAACTTCAGATCCTATGCTATACTGTTTTTTAGGATTACGAGATTACTTGAAATCGATTACAATTCCTAATGTGGTGAAACTGGTTTCTTTGTATTTATGGCATTCATCCAACAAGAAATTTAAGTACATAACTTTAAGAACTTGATTAGTTCCCTTAAATTTAATAGAAGTATTTTAAGATTTACCTTACTGAATGAGAGTCATAGGGTACATAATGCCTGTATCTATGCTATTTAAAGTAAAGTAAGCAAATAGCACAGTGTTGGCATTTTTTGTCCTTACTGTTAAATTTTAGCACAATCCCAGCATGTGTTCACCTGGGTCAAACACCAGTTTCCCAAAAAATGCTGGGAACAGTTCAGGGCTTGACATGGGCAGGAACCATTAGCACTAAACAGTTTGACAAGAGCCACCCCAGTCTGAAGGGCAATAAAGCACAGCTATATGTGACCTGTACTGAGTCACTCACACTCAGAGGCAGGGAATGTATTTAGTAGTATACATAGGACCACTGTCAATTTATGGAAGAATTAAAAGATGAATGTCTACTTTTAAATGTCATACTGTGTGTCAAAACAATATTGTTTCAAGTTAAAAGTTGTATTAATTTTTACTTCATTAAACTCAACACAGCAGTGGTTACCTTTTTTTTTTTTTAAAGAAAATAAAATAATTTCAATGAAGATTAAGTATGATTTATGTGTCATTAATATCCATTTTCTATTTTAAAATTTCAATTTTGATGCTTATCATTAATGATAGATTCATTTTTATGGTTTTGTACAAGTTTTATAAGCTTTATGCTACAAACTATATCTCAAATTTTGGATATATTTATGGCACTTCACCGATAAAGAGTCTAAGCATGTCGCTTTGCAAAGATTAATAACATGTCCACAAAATTTATTTTGGGGCAAACTTTTCCATAAAATTATTTATTTTGACAATTAGTTCTGTTTATATAATATAATATAGTTCTTTCAGGATTCATGTTCAAAAACAAGACTTAAATGTCAAAAACAGGACTTAAATGTCTTTTTGTGTGAGAAAAAACTTCAATGAAGAAAGCAATTTTGCAATACTTTTCATTTCTTCTACATGATGTCTCCTGAAAAATATTTAGTTCAATATTTACACTATCTCAATAGCCTAGATTTAAATACCTTTCTTCACTCCAAGTTCATAACTTCTCTTCCATTGGCTATCACAAAGCTAACTCAGTTAAACAGGAAACAGAATCAAGCCCAATGAACTCTCAAAGCAATCACATGAAACTTAGATCCAGTCTAATGACCATTTTTAGGGGATTCATACATGGTCCTCAACAGAGAAAATGATCAGTAAGGGTTCAAGAAGTGACCACTTTTGGTAATTTTTAGGAATTCTGTCAAGCAAAATCAAGTCTGACACAGTGGAGACTATGGTAATTATATACAAACTATGAGACTGTCTGGGTTAATAATTTGGGATATATTGGCTAAATTTTGAGAGAAATCTTGGGAGACTGGGAGTGCGTGGGAGTGAATGATAAAACTTGGAAGTGCATGATAAAAACTTTTGCAAAACATAAATTCTATATGAGTAATGGATGAAGTCGATCGCCCATAGGGGGGCATCCAATACCTCTTGAGATACTCTACGTTAGCAAAGATATTTCCATGAAGATTCAAATATGATACAGAACCAGTGGTAGATCCAGGCCCTTTGGGAGGGAAGATGAAGGCCACAGGTAATTCTTAGGATATTTAAGATAGCATGGGATATCTATGCTTTGGGAAATGAAGTAACCCTTAAAAATAGGATTTTTACTTACAGGGTAAAGCATCAAAACCAGATGTGTAACTAGGAGCTAGGTTTCTTAAGCTCTCATCAGTCACTGATATTTAATCAGAACAGTCGGTGCAATTACGCAGCTCTCCCTAAAACAAGAACGTCTCCAATCTACCAACCACCTTTCTAGGCTATTGACTGTACTGAAGCTATATGTCTTGGCTATAATAAGAGGCTAAATGACTAGCTTACCTGCAGCACCATCATTGTACGTGTCATGTATATATACATCTACTATATTCTTTATAGATTATAGATGTTTTAGTCTGTGATCTCAATTCCACTATATGTGTCACTTGAACAGAGAATGCACAATGACAAATCATGAGTTTTAACTTTGCCACTTTGTGCAAGGAGGCTTTATGGGGCAGCAGATACACTTACTATTGTTAGGTGTTGTCATTTCCAAGTTCATGCATCTTTCATGGAGGATCTATTTTTGCCTGGTTCTTTTGAGTGGCTAAGTTCTAGTTGATTTCCTTTTCTTAGAAATTATCATATATTCTTATAAAAATTACTACACTAAGACATGAGTGTATGATTGTTCTTAATTATTAAACTGTAATTTGTAGACATAATGTGTGAGTCTGCAATTTTGCTAACGGTTGTATACATTAAATATCACTACAGCCAGCCTTTTGCCTATTTAAACTGAAGAAAATAAGATTTTTTTTGTTTTAACAATTCCAATATACCTTCATTTTCAAAAGAAGTATGTATGGACTTTCATCCGAGGATGTCAGCTCTTTCGCTGAAACCTACAGGTTCACAAGTAGACAATTAGTCCTGTACTTAGAAGTATAATTAAATACAAATAAATACCTTTAAAATACTAAAGAAAAATATTATGAGTGTTCATTTTGAAATCCTGTTGGAATAAATAAAACACATATTTTTCAAAACATACACTGTCAATAGATTAACTACCAGATTTGTAGTTAATACTTGAAATCTGTTGTTTATAGAATCACTGGAAAAATAATCTGCGGGTTAAAACAGTGGAAGGGAACTAGAATTTATTTAATGAAGTATATTAACTTGAAAATAACAAACTATCATTACAAAATAAAGAGAATGTGATATCATTATGAATGCACTGAGAGTTGGTCAATGACTTGGAAATCAAAAAGAGATTGCAAAAGTGGAAAGATGATCACATTATGAAGGATCAGTAAGGAGAAAGATATCAAGTAAGCAATGATAAAGCTAGAAAGAGTAAGATTCAAAATTATGTAACTGGTAAAACAGGTAACAAGGAAAGGTTCTATATATAGGTAAACAGATGAGAAGAGTACAGATACAGTACAGAAAAGGAAAGGAAAAATATGATAGATATGGAAATGTCTTCAGTAGCTTGATACATTTTTTTGCTTCACTCATCACCAAAAAAATACAAGATTAATTTTAATCTTATACTGCCTACAAATAATTTTGACAAGGAGATAAGAATGTAGGCCAGAAGAAAGAAAGAACAAGCAGCAAAAGTTTTCTGTTATCTTGAGTACAGTAATAGAATAAGGAAATTGACCTTAAAGCAACAGAACTAGTCAAAAGGACATTTGAAGTAATGCTTGTTACTTTATAGAATTTATAGAAAAATAATATATATGCCCTAAGGACTAAAGAAAAGGAGGACTGGAGGAATTTAATATCTGTCAGCCTAATTTTTATCTGTGAAATGACTTGGCAATACATTACTAAACAATCAATTTTTAAGTATGTAGCATTAGAAAAGGATAGATTTGTCAAAAAATATGAAATTAGTCCAGCTTCATTTGTTATCAGTCTAACTATTCTAATATGCAGGGGGAACTATGCATGTGATATAGCTTTTTATTTTCCATAGCTGTCATTGTCACACATGTCATCTCATAACAAAACTTAAGAAACATGGTTTAAATATAATCAAAATATGATAATGTGTAAGTGGTTGGAGGGAAAAGTACACATTCTAATGATCAGTGATCACAATCTTATTGGGAAGGCATTTTGGTTAGGTATTGCAAAGGTCTTTCTTAACTGTAGGGGTTGATATTTCACACCTCATTTCACGCTATATTTCCAGTAACCTTTATCATACGTACCAGAAGGAAAAGTGGATTAATTAATCTACTGGAAAAACATAGGTAAAACTGTTCCACTTCTGAAATCTATGAGATTTCACATTCACATCTGGGCAGATTTTGCATGTTGAGCACCTCGTTAACACTTTATTTTGTTGGATGTTCCTTCAAACAATATGAAAAAATATACTTCACATTTCATTGTAGTTGTCAACTGTTATTTATTAATTAAAATAAATTAATTTCATAGTATTTCTGAGTCAGCAGTGACTTAAATATCCAAGTTCTGGAAGAAAAATAAAACACAAAAAAAGCCTTTCTTAATTAAAAACAGACAATATACATTAAAATATTCAGAAAAGAAGAAATTAACTGAATGTTGATTCTCAGTATCACATCTAAGCAACAGTTTTATAGTCAGGTAAATTTTTCTTTTATCTTTTCTCTCTAAAAGAAGCTAACCAAAAATGTATTTGAACATTTTGAAGCTGAAAACTGCGAGAACAGCTGTGATGTATTCATTTGCCATAACAATAATGCCTGGCATTCAGTCTCAAACACTGTTAGATTAAGTACGAATGGGACATAACTAAATGTAGTCTTGTTTCAGGAAGGGCATACAAATAAATTCAGATAACCCTTTAAAGACAATATGATGCTTGTTTCTTCAGAAGTCTTGTTGGAAGTCATTGGCTATCAACCGGTTTTCCAACAAATCTGAGTAACATACAGTATCCTTTTTCTTATGTATTTTTGAAAGGGGAAGGGAAGGGAAGGGAAGGGAAGGGAAGGGAAGGGAAGGGAAGGGAAGGGGAGGGAAGGGAAGGGAAGGGAAGGGAAGGGAAGGGAAGGGCACAGGGACGGCTGCCAGGAAGGGAAGGGAAGGGAAGGGAAGGGAAGGGAAGGGAAGGGAAGGGAAGGGAAAACTAACTGTTGCAACAGTGAATTAGAGCCACCTTTTGCATAAATGTATTTCTGAGATGTAATCTTCCATTGAGAATCTTTACCTGAATTACATTCAAATTCCAGATTTTATGCACTAGAAAAGGTTGATTTCAGTTAAATAACTGGAATTAAAGCCAAGGGATTTGTAAAGTGTAGATATTGTTGCATTACAAAACATTGCATTACAACCAGTTTGCCTGAAAATAGACTGTTGCATTAAAATTTCAACAACTATTTCTCAAGGCTGGAGTACCAGATTACGTAGTCTGCAAAATTTAATATGGGCTACAGAAGCACTCTTAAGACATAGATGTTAGTGTATTTAAGTTTCTACAATACAGTTACAATGCAATCAAAAGGATGCAGGTATCATAGGTCATATAAAAAACTGATCCTATTGCAACTGGTAATCATAAACTGATAAATATAAACTCTAGTACTTACTCCTTTCTCTGATGCCTGTTTACTCTTCAAAAGTTTTGTTATTTCAAGTAGTCACCACCCCAGTTCCTTACCAGGAGGAGTATGAGGATAATGCTTGGTGTTTCCCTCTACTTTTTACTGGGTAGGGTGTGGTGTTGATGGTGGGAGTCATATCTTAAAAATATTTGCTAACACAGTTTACTTTCTTTCTCTGTGTTCTGTCATCTATAAACTCCATGCTGCATCCAAGTTTTACTCTACATGGTGTGTTTTACAAATGTTTGACATTTCTTCTCTGGTTTCTTTTTTAACCCTGAAATGAGTTTCACTCAGCTACCAAGGTTGTGTTCCTTTAGTGATCAGTAATTAATCGTTAATGATTTGTGTTTATAGCCTGGGACCTCAGTTATTGTCCTGTGTTTGCACTTTGAAGGCCTTTGCTGTCAGCTTGTGCTTGTTCTTTTGGGAGTACCTGATACAATCCCATATTTCTTCAGTAGTCTTTAAGCTGTACTATTATTAGTACAACTCAGGCACTCATAAGTATAGCTCTAAGGTAGCTGAAATGTCTGCTGCACAAAATATACGATCCATTAGAAAACACACATACATTTAAACATGTGCAGACAGACAGACAGACAGTGCCCTGGTAACCACTTGCAACTAATTATTACAAACCCACTGATTCACTATCAAAATTACTTTACCAATTTTCAACCAAATAGTTTCTTGAAGACTTCATACCTTGTTATTGTTGCAAAATTTTCTCTTCTAACTTTTTTCATACGAGAAATAAAAAAGCATTTGTTTCTCCAGTTGTACACAGGAGAAGTCAAATGTCAGGAGACATTTTCTCTTCCTTTTCTGGGTTTTTTGTTTCTCAGGTTCACTACCAGTTACCAGTATAATTCATCACAAGCTATTTATATTTGCTCTAACCTCTTTATTGGACTTTCATAATTTCTTTCAGTATGTGTACCTTGCACCATACTGAAATGAAACATGGGGGGTTTGGGGGTTTGTGAGGCTTTTTTGCATGATATCACAAGATTTCTGAAGTCTCGTAAGCATTTTTTTGATAATACATCTCTTCCTGTGAGCATCAGTGCTACTGAAGAAGAAGAAAATTTTCATAAGTTTCTTCAGACATGACATTTTCTGATGTCGAAAAGGGACAACTTGTCCTCATTCCCTTTCCTGAAAGGGTATAGGTGGAAAGAAGAAGTAGATATATTCTTAGAGTGCTTCACATTGCTAAATTAGTTTCTGTTATGGCCGGATTATTCAACCATACTATGGCTTATAGCCAGAAGATAATTCCAGAAGAGAGAGGAAGAAAAAATAAAATTATTTTCATTTCCTGCTGTGGCTTGCTTTAAACTTTATCTGTGGTTGAAAATCCCTTCTGATAGACCAAACTTATCTTCTTTCTTTTCTGTTGAAAAGAATAACAGACAGAAAAACAGTGGGTTGTTTGCCTGAATTTCGCAGAAGAAGCCTTTGTGATTACACTTATAGATACACTTTCAGATCCTTGCGCTGGAGAAGGAGGAACTAGCTGAAAGTAAAACAAACCTGTAAACCAGTTTTAACCTCCTACATTAAATTTCTAATTTTGGATTTGTAACACCAAAGATTAGCTTCCCACTGGCAACTAGTTCTTTGCATTCCTAATTTAGGAGTTGATCAATCTTTATTGTCAGTGAAGAAAACTAAACACTTCTGAAAGTCTCGTCAGGGTGTTAAAGAGAATCTTTCCCTTTCCATCCACTAAATGTAATGTTAAATGCCTCTGTTTGATTTAATGCATGATAAGCAATTAATATAAAAATAAGAAACCAGAAGGATGATTAAAACAGGTCCTTCATACATGGCTTTGTAGTATACGTTTTTTTCTACATGGAGTTTAAAACACTGTAGTCTCTTTTGAAGGGAAGAAACTTAGCAACCGAGATAAAAAATAGATTTCTGTAGAACTATAGCTCACAAAAAGTTTAGGACACCTAGGATAACCCTAGGGTAAAAAAAAAAAAAATTATCCTCAACATCCCATCTGCCAGCAGACAGCCCAGGGAATAATTTTTTGAAACTGGGTCACTGTGAAGTCAAGAACATATCTGAGTTCAGAAGAAGGCACTACTGAAAGAAGCCTGAGTTTTCCAGTGGGTTCAACACATAACTAAGAATATATGGATCTGAGGTGACTTTCCTGCTCCAATTTTTTGCAGTTTATAACTTACATTCTTTGAACTAAAAAAAAAAAAAAAATAAATAAAAAGAAGTGAACAGGCATTAAATGTGTTCTATCACCTAAATGTTCTAATAACAAAAATTCATAAATTAAGAACAATAAACTTGGGTATCTAAATCCCTATTCACACAATTCAATATTCCTGTAAATGCTCCTCCTATTAGGCTACCAGAAATTCTAAACCTTTACATGGATTTTTGCTTGCCCATCTCTATTCATCTCTTGCATATCTAAGTCAATATACTAGAGTGTGATGGTAATTTCAGTCATCACTGAAAGATCACAGGTCATAGAAATCAGTCCAACACTCCTTTTATCCAGGCTTCCCATCATAAAAGTGTGATTAGACATTTGTTTTAAACCAATCTAAATCAGGATACAACAGAATGTCATAGAGTCACTGGCTAATAGAGTCCTTGAAATCATATTGGATCCTGAAATGGCTATCAAAAGATGAATGCAAAATAGTTCCCTCTCATACAGCTAAAAAACCTTCAACATTCTTTTGCATATATTTTACCTATTGAAAAATGGTATTACTTAGGTTGTGTAAAGGGTGGTACTGAGAAGGAGGAACTCCTAACTTCTAAAAAAACCCAGAAAAACCATGGATAGAGAAGCAGCACTTAGAGATTGTTTTCTTCCAGTACAGGAATGGTTTAGTGGAGGCTTAGATGATTTGCTGTGTCTCAGGTAATGAGCTCTAGTTAAAGACTACTTCATTTGCAGTATGATGTAATACTGCCAATATGTAAATCATATTTATTTCTCCAGAAGCATTAACTGTATAGGCAAAATTAACGGTTCTTTTTTCTTTACTGCCACTAAACTGCTATCTCCTAAATAAATCACAATGGAATAAAGGAGGAAAGTTACTCTTTCTCGGAACAGCAATGCTTTAACAACAGGAACTTAATACAGGATATTTACCTGGAACTACCTCACATGGAAAATGCAGTGAAGTTTTTGAATAATTACATGTCCTGTATTCTTGGTTAACCAGCAGCATTCTTTCCCTTTTAATTAAGTCCTTTATCTGATAAATATGCTACCAGGCAGTATGTTTGAGGGTAAACTATTACATTAATGTTGGCACTATTTTGTATTCTTCAGTACATCCCATGAGACACTGTTTAGACATTGACTTTCCATGAAGACAAGATCATTTAACATTTAGCACAAATTTAACACCAGAATAGAAATACTACGTTGTAGATATTCCCGAGGTTTATGCTAAATATGTAAATGAACTGTTTCCTTACTTTTGCATATGTAAGAATTAAAGAAGTCAGAAAAATTTCAAAATGAAGGAAAGCTAATGACAATGACAAATAAGCTGTTGGCTTTTATATTACTTCTGAGTGACACCACTTCCTTTTAAATCACTGTAAACTAGAAATATCATCAACTATAAAAGGTATCCTTTGTCACGGGTGTCTGTCATCTAATTCAACCACATATTAAGCTGACTTGATTTCAAACAACTTATATTTAATTTCTCTCAAGATACAATACAAATGTAAGATCCATGATTTTCCAAATAATGTCAATAGATGTTGTTTATGAACATTCTTCTTACAGTAATAATAAAAACCTCAGACATACACTGTTTCTAAGACATGTTTTATACTGAAAGAACATAATTTCTTATGTTGTAATTCTTACAAAAAACTTATGATATAAAAAGACCATTAAAATGTCAGTAATAAAAATACATAGTTTTATCTGAATTGTATTAAAAACAAATTAAAAAGGTAAAAATATTGTAAGCATAAAAATATGACACATTCTGTAACTTTTGAAAGACTTTTTTGTGTTATCCAAGCATTTTAAAAAAAGAAGTACTTTCAATAAAAGGTGCTACTTTTGAAATATAAGCTTTTTGAGTTTAAAGATTATAAATGCCTGGCTCCCTGTAGCTTCTATCTCTTCTTTGTACTCAGTTGAAAATTACTATAGAGGTAAGACCAAAGTGAATGCATTTCCAGTCAGTGTAAATAGGTATTTTATCATGTAACTGTGTTTTTCCATCTTTTTTTTCCTTTTTCTTCCAGGTCAGTCTGAAAAATTAATGCTAAGAAAAATGTGCTGCAGAAATATTGCACTGCCTAAGCCAGCAAAGAATCCTTTAGAATAGATGGGAATATTATCTGAACTTTTCATTCAACAAAGAATCTTTTGTTTTTACATACAATCGTTTATGTTGGAAAGGACCTTTAAGATCACTGAGTCCAACCACAAACCTAGCACGGCCAAGACCACCACTAAACCATGTCCCTAAGCACCACATCTACACACCTTTTAAATGCCTCCAGGGATGGTGACTCCACCACCTCCCTGGGCAGCCTGTTCCAATGCTCAATAATCCTTTCGGTGAAGACATTTTTCCCAATATTCAATGTAAAGTTCCTCTGGAGCAACTTGAGGGCGTTTCCTCTCATCCTATTACATGTTACTTGGGAGAAGAGACCAACCCCCACCTTGCTACAACCTCTTTTCGGGTAGCTCTAGAGAGCAATAAGGCATTAAGTAACTCAGCCTTTTCCTCATCCTTTGTCACTATGTTTCCCTCAATATCCAAAGCATGATGGAAATTCTCCTTAGCCCTCCTTTTGTTACTACTGTATTTATAGAAACATTTTCTATTCTCTTGTATGGCAGTAGCCAGATTAAGTTCTAGCTGGGCTTTGGCCCTTCTGATTTTCTCCCTGCACAGTCTCATGATGTCCTTGTAGTCCTCCTGAGGTATCTGCCTCTTCTTGCAAAGGGTATAAACTCTCCTTTTTTTCATGAGTTCCAACCAAAGCTTTCTGTTCAGCCAGGCTAGTCTTCTTCTGCATCGGCTCATCTTTCAGCACAGGAGGACAGCCTGCTCCTGTGACTTTAAGATTTCCTCCTTGAAGAATACCCAGCCTTCCTGGAGCCCTTTCCCCTTCAGGACTGCCTTCCAAGGGACTCTGTCAACCAGGCTCCTGAAGAGGCTAAAGTCTGCCCTCCAGAAGTCCAAGGCAACCGTTCTCCTGACCCCTTTCCTTACTTCTCCAAGGATTGAGAACTCTACCATTTCATGATCACTGCACCCAAGATGAACTCCAACCATCACATCACCCACTAGTCCTTCTCTGTTCACAAACCACAGGTCAAGTAGGGCACTTTCCCTAGTTGGCTCCCTCACCAGCTGTGTCAGGAAGTTGTCTTCCACACACTCCAGGAACCTCCTACATTGTTTCCTCTCTGCTGTGTTGTAATTCCAGCAGATATCTGGTTGGTTGAAGTCAGCCGTGATAACAAGGGCTAGCAATTGTGAGACTTCTCCCAGTGCTTATAGAATATTTCATCTGCCTCTTCATCCTGGTTGGGTGGTCTATAGCAGACTCCCACCATGATGTCTGCGTTGTTGGCTTTCCCCCTAATTCCTTCCCATAAACACTCAAGCCTATCATCACCATTGTTAAGCTCTAGATAATCGAAACACTCCTTAATGTACAGGGCCATGCCACTGCCTTTCCTTCCTTACCTATCCCTTCTGAAGAGTTTATGGTCATTCATTGCAGCACTCCAGTTGTGTGAGATATCCCAACATGTTTCTGTGATGTCATAGTTTTCCTGCTACACAATGGCTTCCAGCTCCTCCTGTTTGTTACCCATGCTACATGCATTGGTGTAGATGCACTTCAGCTGGGCTATTGATCCTGCCACCTTTTAGGGGGAAGAAGCCCTAATTCCTACATGACCATTCTCAGGCACTTCCATGATATCTAACGCATCAATGACCCTTGTGCCTTTGCTGCTGCATGGCTCTCCATCCTTCACTGAGGTAGCAGACCCAAGGACCTCGTTAGCACACTGTCCCACAAATATTGACGTGCCAACCCTAGGCTTATCTCTGCAACCCTAGTTTTATCCCTTTCCCCTTTCAAATCTAGTTTAAAACTCTTTTGATGAGCCCTGCTAACTCCTGTGCAAATGTCCTTTTCCCGCTTTGTGACAGGTGTACCCTGTCTGTTTCCAGCAGGCCTCATGTCATGTAGACTGACCCGTGATCAAAAAACCTCAAATTCTGCTAGTGATACCAGTCTTGGAGACACGTATTGATCTGCTGGCTCTCCCTGTCTCTTCCCTCATCATTCCCTGCAATTGGGGCAATAGAGGAGAACCCTACTTGTACTCCTCATCCCTTAACCAGTTGTCCCAAGGCCTTGAAGTCTCTCTTGATTGCCTTTGGACTTCGAGTTCCAATCTCTTTGTTGCCTAGCTAAAAAAATCAGTAATGGATAATAATCTGAGGTTTATACCAAGTTTAGAAGATCTCTCTTCATGTCCTTAACACAGGCCCCATGGAGGCAGCAGTGGATCTGGTCTGCATATTGGGCCTTCTGATCCCTGCAGGAGATAGTCTCCTATGAGAATCACCCGTCTTTTTTTCTCAATGCAAGCAGTTTTGATGCTGGGCCTAGGCCGACTTAACCTTGGTGACTCCTCCAAGCTAGATGAACCATCGTCCTTATTATTGTTCAGTTTCTCATGCAGAGCCTCACAATTATTTTGCAAGGGCATCTGGGAAGGTGGGGCAGTGACTGAGGAGA